>NW_017216280.1:0-13303 GCF_001704415.2 Capra hircus
CAATTGATCTCCAAGTTGTATCAAAAGTATAAAAGGCCTTCTGGACAATTAAAGGAGGAGGGCCAGGGCGCGGTGCCCAGTTTCTCGCGACAGCTTCTCGAACTAGTCTCTCAGCCGGGTTTCGTCGGGACTCTGGCTCACCGTGTCTTTCTTCTCTCTTTCTTCTTCTCTACCTCTTCCTTTCTTCTGCTCGTTACTTTTAACTTCAGGCTGAATTCTCCACCTTGGAGTGCGGAGGCTCGCCAGGCTCTACTTACTTCTTGCCTGGCTGTTAAGACCCGCACGAAAGGTGAGCTTAAGGCGACGGCACCTTAGATATTCAGCCGGGCGCGGTGGCCCAACGTAGGTGGTGCAAATTCCTTGTCTGGAATTTTATTTGCTTCCGCGTAAACCAAGCTATTCATGCCCTCTTTCCTCCACTTATCTTCTTCTACACTATAGTTTCTAATCTAACTTACATTAATAAAACAACATACGCTCTTTTTCAACGCAACGCCGTCCACAGCTTCGAATTCCCTGAGGATCCACCAGGGGCTGGACCCCGCCCGGCATAAGACCTTCTGTGGAGTTGGTGCCGGAATCTGAGGATTCCTCTCCAGTGCTGACATGGATCTTGGGTACTTCTGGAGTCTCCCAGGGGAGTCAGTCTTCGTCTCGAATTGGGGCATTCACGTGCGATTTCCTCTCCAGCTGTAGCAGCAGTGTCACGCTTCCTTCGCCGTGGATTCAACGGATCTGTGGCTTTCCCTCGAGGCTTGCCCACGAGGCTTTCCCACAGGGCTGTCCACGTGCTACAGTGGTATGAATCGATCCTCGCCTTGAAAGTCGAGGCAGTGCAGGGAAAACAGTTTTCCCTGGAATGGACTGAGACACATGGGGGACTCTGGGAATGGTGGCACGACCCTGGAGTTCTCTCGTCTTTCGTGTGGAGAGCGCCTCCTCTTGAGATGGACGGGAATGCCGGGAATTCTTTCCCGACACGCAGGGAAAGGATCCCTCCTCTCGAGCTAGGAGGTAGAAACAGGGCTCCTCTGTATGTGGGTGGGACTCTCGTGTTTCCTCTCGAGTGGAGACGGGATGTGGGGAACTTCTTGAGTTGCAGCAAGGGTGTGAAGGACCCTTTGGAAGTTCCAGAGGTTAGGTGTGGTTAGTCTCGAGATGCCTCAGCGGAAATGAGCCTCATGTCGCCTGGAATGGAGAGGCTCCTGGATATTCCCGAGTTTCAGCAGGTGCTCTCGAGTTACGACGGGGATTCAGGAGACCCGCTCTGGCGGACCGCAGGAAAGGCCAGTTATCATGCGTGTTGCTAGGGGGCCTCTCGTGATTCCTCTCCCGTCGATGCTGGGGCCTAAGACCTTGTGTGGAGTCGGTGGCGGAAGCTGAGGATTCCTCTCCAGTGCTGACATGGATTTTGGGGTACTTCTGGAGTCTCCACAAAGGAATCAGGCCTCGTCTCGAGTGGGGGCATGAGCGTGCCCTTTCCTCACATGCTGTAGCAGCAGTGTCACGCTTCCCCTTGCGTGGACCAAGGATCTGTGGCTTTCCCTCGAGTCTTTCCCACGAGGCTTTCCCACAGGGCTGTCCCACGTGTCCACGGTGGTGTGAGTCGATCCTCGGCGTGAAAGCCGAGGCAGTGCAGGGAAAACAGGTTCCTGTGGAACGAACTGAGATATCTGGGGGAGTCTTGGAATGGTGGCACGACCCTGCAGTTCCTCTCCCCTTTCCTTTGGAGAGCGCCTCCTCTTGAGATGCGATGGGAATGCGGGAATTCTTTCCCGACCAAGCAGGGAAAGGATCCGTCCTCTCGAGCTACGAGCCGGAAACGGAGCTCCTCTGGATGTGGCCGGGACCCTCGTGCTTCCTCTTGAGTGGAGACGGGTATGTCGGGGAACTTCTTTGAGTTGCAGCATGGCTGTGAAAGACTCTTTGGAAGTTCCAGAGGTCAAGTGTGATTAGCCTCGAGACACCTCAGTGGAAACGGGCCTCATCTCGCCTGCAGGGGAGAACCTCCTGGATTTTACCGAGTTGCGGCAGGTGCTCTTGACTTACGACGGGGACCTCATGGACCCGCTCTGGTGACCTCAGGAAAGGCCAGTCCCCATGCGAGTTGCTAGAGGGCCTGTCGCTGTTCCTCTCCCGTCGATGCCAGGGCCTAAGACCTTGTATGGAGTCGGGGCCGGAACCTGAGGACCCTCTCCAGGGCTGACATGCATCTTGGGGTACTTCTGGAGTCTCCCCAGGGGAGTCAGTCCTCGTCTCGAGTGGGGCATGCACGTGCGTTTTCCTCCCGAGCTGTAGCAGCAGTGTCACGCTTCCCGTCGCGTGGATCAAGGGATCTGTGGCTTTCCTTCGAGGCTGTCCCACGAGGCTTTCCCACAGTGCTCTCCCACGTGCCACCGTGGGGTGAGCCGATCCTCGGCATGAAAGTCGAAGCAGTGCAGGGAAAACAGGATCCTCTGGAATGGACGGAGACATCTGGGGGCACTTGGAATGGTGGCACGACCCATGAGTTCTTCTCGCCTTTCCTGTGCAGCGCACCTCCTCTTGAGATGCGTCGGAAACGTTGGGAATTCTTTCCCGAGGAAGCAGGGAAGGATCCCTCATCTCGAGATTGGAGGCGGAAACGGACTCCTCTGGAGGAGGCCGGACCCTCGTGCTTCCTCTGGAGTGGAGACGGGTATATCGGGGAACCTCCTGAGTTGTAGCAAGGGTGTGTAGGACCCCTTGGAAGTTCCAGAGTTTAGGTGTGATTACTCTCGAGACGCCACAGAGAAAATGGGCCTCATCTCGACTGGAGCAGAGAACCTCCTGGATTTTCTCGGAGTTGCGGCAGGTGCTCTCAACATACGACCGTGACCTCAGGGACAGTGTAGCAGATGTGTCACGCTTCCCTTCACGGGGATCAAGGGATCTGTGGCTTTCCCACGAGGCTTTCCCAAGGGCTGTCCAACGTGCCACCATGGTGTGAGTGGATCCTCGGCGTGAAAGTCGAGGAATTGTGGGGAAAACAGGTTCCTCTGAAATGGACTGAGATATATGGGGGACTCTTGGAATGGTGGCACGACCCTGGAGTTCCTCTCGCCTTTCCTATTGAGAGCCCTTGCTCTTGAGAGGCCACGGGAACGCTGAAAAATCTTTCTTGACTAAGAAGGATAGGATCCCTCATCTCGAGCAACCAGGCGGAAACGGGGTTCCTCTGGATGTGTGCGGGACCCTCGTGCTTCCTCTCGAGTGGAGACGGGTATGTCGGGGAACTTCTTGAGTTGCAGCAAGGACCTTTTGAATTTCCAGAGTTTAGGTGTGATGAGACTCCAGACGCCTCAGAGGAAATGGGCCTCATCTCGCCTGGAGCGGAGAACCTCCTGGATTTTCTAGAGTTGGGCAGGGTCTCTCGACTTACGACGGGGACCACAGGGACCCGCTCTGGTGGCCTCAGGAAAGGCCAGTGCCCATGGGAGTTGCAAGGGGGCCTTTCGGGATTCCTCTCCAGTCGATGTCGGGGCCTAAGACCTTGTGTGGAGTCGGGGCTGGAACCTGAGGTTTCCTCTCCAGTGCTGACATGGATCTTGGGGTACTTCTGGAGTCTCTCCTGGGGAGTCAGTGCTCATCTCGTGTGGGGGCATGCACGTGACCTTTCCTCACGAACTGTAGCAGCAGTGTCACACTTCCCGTCGCGGGGATGAAGGGATCTGTGGCTTTCCCTCGAGGCTTTCCGATGAGGCTTTCCCACAGGGCTGTCCCACGTGGAACATGCCATGGTGGAGTGAGAGGATCCTCGGCGTGAAAGAAGAGCAGTGCAGGGAAAACAAGTTCCTCTGGAATGGACTGAGACATATGGGGGTCCCTTGGAATTGTGGCACGACACTGGGGTTTCTCTCGCCTTTCCTATTGAGAGCGCCTCTTCTTGAGATGCGACGGGAAAGCCGGGAAATCTTTCCAGACGAAGCAGGAAAAGAATCCCTAATCTCAAGCTACGAGGTGGAAACCAGGCTCCTCTGGATGTGGGTGGGACCCTCGTGCTTCCTCTCGAGTGGAGACTGGTATGTCGGGGAACTTCTTGAGTTGCAGCAAGCTTGTGAAGGACCCTTTGGAAGTTGCAGAGGTTAGGTGTGATTAGCCTGGAGACGCCTCAACGGAAATGGGCCTCATCTCGCCTGGAGGGGAGAACCTCCTGGATGTTCTCGAGTTGCTGCAGGAGCTCTCGACTTAAGACGGGGACCTCAGGGACCCGCTCTGGTGGCCTCAGGCAAGGCCGGTCCCCATGCGAGTAGCTCGGGGGCCTCTTGGGATTCCTCTCCCTTCGATGCCAGGGCCTAAGAACTTGTGTGGAGTCGGTGCTGGAACCTGAGGATTCCTCTCCAGTGCTGACATGGATCTTAGGGTACTTCTGGAATCTCCCAGGGGAGTCAGTCATCCTCTCAGTGGGGGCATGCACGTGCGCTTTCCTCCCGCATTGTAGCAGCAGTGTCACCCTCCCGTCGCGTGGATCATGGGATCAGTGGCTTTCCCTCGAGGCTTTCCCACGAGGCTTTCCCACGAGGCTTTCCCACGAGGCTTTCCCACAGGGCTGTCCCACGTGCCACCGTGGTGTGAGTCGATCCTCGGCTTGAAAGTCGAGGCAGTGCAGGGAAAACAGGTTTCCCTGGAATGGACTGAGACATCTGGGGGACTCTGGGAGTGGTGGCACGACCCTGGAGTCCCTCTCGCCTTTCCTGTGAAGAGCACCTCATCTTGAGATGCGACGGGAACGCCGGGAATTCTTTCCAGACCACGCAGGGAAAGGATCCCTCCTCTCCAGCTATGAGGCGGAAACGGGGCTCCTCTGGATGTGGGCGGGACTCTCGTGCTTCCTCTCCAGTGGAGACGGGTATATCGGGGAACTTCTTGAGTTGCAGCAAGGGTGTGAAGGACCCTTTGGAAGTTCCAGAGGTTAGGTGTGATTAGCCTCGAGAAGCCTCAGCTGAAATGGGCCTCATCTCGCCTGGAGGGGAGAACCTCCTGGATTTTCTCGAGTTGCGGCAGGTGCTCTTGACTTAAGACGGGGACCTCAGGGACCCGCTCTGGCAGCCTCAGGAAAGGCCAGTCCCCCTGCGAGTTGCTTGGGGTCCTCTCGGGATTCCTCTCCCGACGATTCCGGGCCCTAAGACCTTGTGTGGAGGCGGTGCCGGAAGTTGAGGATTCCTCTCCGGTGCTGATATGGATCCTGCGGTACTTCTGGAGTCTCCCCAGGGGAGTCAGTCTTCGTCTCGAGTGGGGGCATGCACGTGCGCTTTCCTCCCGAGCTGTAGCAGCAGTGTCACGCTTCCCTTCGTGTGGATCAAGGGACCTGTGGCTTTCCCTCGAGGCTTTCCCACGAGGCTTTCCCACGAGGCTTTCCCACAGGGCTGTCCCATGTGCCACCGTGGTGTGAGTCGATCCTCGGCTTGAAAGTCGAGGCAGTGCAGGGAAAACAGGTTTCCCTGGAGTGAACTGAGATATCTGGGGGACTCTGGGAATGGTGGACCGACCCTGGAGTTCCTCTCGCCTTTCCTGTGGAGAGCGCCCCCTCTTGAGCTGCTATGGCAAGTCCGGGAATTCATTCCCGACCACTCAGGGAAAGGATCCCTCCTCTCGAGCTATGAGGTGGAAGCGGGGCTCCTCTGGATGTGGGCGGGCCTCTCGTGCTTCCTCTCGAGTGCAGAAGTGTATGTCGGGGAACTTCTTGAGTTGCAGCAAGGGTGTGAAGGACCCTTTAGAAGTTCCAGAGGTTAGGTGTGATTAGCCTCGAGACACCTCAGCGGAAATGCGCCTCATCTCGCCTGGAAAGGAGAACCTCCTGGATTTTCTCAAGTTGCGGCACGTGCTCTTGACTTGCGATGGGGATCTCAGGGACCCGCTCTGGTGGCCTCAGGCACGGCCAGTGCCCCTGTGAGTTGCTTGGGGGCCTCTCGGGATTCCTCTCCCGTCGATGCCGGGCCCTAAGACCTTGTGTGGAGTCGGGGCCAGAACCTGAGGATTCCTCTCCAGTGCTGACATGGATCTTGGGGTACTTCTGGAGTCTCCCCAGGGGAGTCAGTCCTCGTCTCGAGTGGGGGCATGCACGTGCGCTTTCCTCCCGAGCTGTAGCAGCAGTGTCACGCTTCCCTTCGCGTGGATCAAGGGATCTGTGGCTTTCCCTCGTGGCTTTCCCACGAGACTTTCCCACAGGGCTGTCCCACGTGCCACCGTGGTGTGAGTCGATCCTCGGCTTGAAAGTCGAGGCAGTGCAGGGAAAACAGGTTTCCATGGAATTGACTGAGACATCTGGGGGACTCTGGGAATGGTGGCACGACCCTGGAGCTCCTCTCGCCTTTCCTGTAGAGAGCACCTCCTCTTGAGATTCGACGGGAACGCCCGGGAATTCTTTACCGACCACGCAGGGAAAGGATGCCTCCCTCGAGCTAGGGTTCGGAAACAGGGCTCCTCTAGATGTGGGCAGGACTCTCGTGCTTCCTCTCGAGTGGAGACGGGTATGTCGGGGAACTTCTTGAGTTGCAGCAAGGGTGTGAAGGACCCTTTGGAAGTTCCAGAAGTTAGGTGTGATTAGCCTCGAGACACCTTAGGGGAAATGGGCCTCATCTCGCCTGGAGGGGAGACCCTCCTGGATTTTCTCGAGTTGCGGCAGGTGCTCTTGACTTACGACGGGGACCTCTGGGACCCTCTCTGGTGGCTTCAAGAAAGACAGTCCCCATGTGAGTTGCACGGGGGCCTCTCGGGATTCCTCTCCTGTCGATGCCGGGGCCTAAGTCCTTGTGTGTGATCGGTGCCGGAACCTGAGGATGCCTCTCCAGTGCTGACATGGAACTTGGGGTACTTCTGGAGTCTCCCCAGGGGAGTCAGTCCTCGTCTCGATTGGGGGCCTGCACGTGCGCTTTCCTCTCAAGCTGTAGCAGCAGTGTCACGCTTCCCTTCGCTTGGATCAAGGGATCTGTGGCTTTCCCTCGAGGCTTTCCCACGAGGCTTTCCCACGAGGCTTTCCCACGAGGCTTTCCCGCAGGGCTGTCCCACGTGCCACCGTGGTGTGAGTCGATCCTCGGCTTTAAAGTCGAGGCAGTCCAGGGAAACAGGTTTCCCTGGAATGGGCTGAGACATCTGGGTGACTCTGGGAATGGTGGCATGACCTGGAGTTCCTCTGGCCTTTCCTGTGGAGAGTGCCTCCTCTTGAGATGCGACGGGAACGCAGGGAATTCTTTCCCGACCACGCAGGGAAAGGATCCCTCCTCTCGAGCTAGGAAGCGGAAAAGGGGCTCCTAAGGATGAGGGCGGGACTCTCGAGCTTCCTCTCGAGAGGAGACGGTTATGTCGGGGAACTTCTTGAGTTGCAGCAAGGGTGTGAAGGACCCTTTGAAAGTTCCAGAGTTTAGGTGTGATAAGCCTCGAGACTCCTCAGCGGAAATGGGCCTCATCTCGCCTGGAGGGGAGAACCTCCTGGATTTTCTCGAGTTGCCGCAGGTGCTCTCGGCTTACGACAGGGACCTCAGGGACCCGCTCTAGTGCCCTCAGGAAAGGCCCGTCCCCATGCGAGTTGCTCGTGGGCCTCTAAAGATTCCTCTCCCGTCTATGCCGGGGCCTGAGACCTTGTGTGGAGTCGGTGCCGGAACTTGAGGACTCCTCTCCAGTGCTGACATGGATCTTGGGGTACTTCTGGAGTCTCCCAGGGGAGTCAGTCCTCGTCGCGAGTGTGGCCTGCACGTGCGCTTTCCTCCCGAGCTTTAGCAGCAGTGTCACGCTTCTCTTTGCGTGGATCCAGGGATCTGTGGCTTTCTCTGTAGGCTTTCCCACGAGGATTTCCCACTAGGCTTTTCACAGGGCTGTCCCACGTGCCACCGAGGTCTGAGTCGATCCTCGGCTTGAAAGTCGAGGCATTGCGGGGAAAACAGGTATCCCTGGAATCGACTGAGACATCTGGGGGCTCTGGGAATGGTGGCACGACCCTGAGTTCCTCTCGCCTTTCCTGTGGAGAGCGCCTCTTCTTGAGATGCGACGGGAATGCCGGAAATTCTTTCCCGACCACGCAGGGAAAGGATCCCTCCTCTCGAGCTATGAGGCTGAAACGGGGCTCTTCTGTTTGTGGGCGGGACTCTCGTGCTTCCTTTCTAGTGGAAACGGGAACGTCGGGGAACTTCTTGAGTTGCAGCAAGGGTGTGAAGGACCCTTTGGAAGTTCCAGAGGTTAGGTGTGATTAGCCTCGAGACGCCTCAGCGGAAATGGGCCTCATCTCGCCTGGAGGGGAGAACCTCCTGGATTTTCTCGAGTTGCATCAGGTGCTCTCGACTTACGACGGGGACCTCAGGGACCCGCTCTGGTGGCCTCAGGAAAGGCCAGTCCCCATGCGAGTTGCTCTGGGGCCTCTGGGGATCCTATCCCGTCGATGCCGGGGCCTAAGACCTTGTGTGGAGTCGGTGCCGGAACCTGAGGATTCCTCTCCAGTGCTGACATGGATCTTGGGGTACTTCTGGAGTCTCGCCAGGGGAGTCAGACCTCGTTTCGAGTGGGGGCATGCACGTGCGCTTTCCTCCTGAGCTGTAGCAGCAGTATCACGCTTCCCTTTGCATGGATCAAGGGATCTGTAGCTTTCCCTCGAGGCTTTCCCACTAGGCCTTCCCATGAGGCTTTCCCACAGGGCTGTCCCACGTGCCACCGTGGTGTGAGTCGATCCTCAGCTTGAAAGTCGAGGCAGTGCAGGGAAAACAGGTTTCCCTGGAATGGACTGAGACATCTGGGGGACTCTGGGAATGGTGGCCTGACCCTGGAGTTCCTCGAGCCTGTCCTGTGGAGAATGCTTCCTCATGAGATGCGCCAGGAATGCCGGGAATTCTTTCCCAACCACGCAGGGAAAGGATCCCTCCTCACGAGCTAGGAGGCGCAAACGGGGCTCCTCTGCATGTGGGCGGGACTCTCATGCTTCCTCTCGAGTGGAGACCGGTATGTCGGGGAACTACTTGAGTTGCAGCAAGGTTGTGAAGGACCCTTAGGAAGTTCAAGAGGTAAGGTGTGATTAGCCTCGAGACCTCTCAGCTGAAATGGGCCTCATCTCGCCTGGAGGGGAGAACCTCCTGGATTTTCTCTAGTTGCGGCAGGTGCTCTCGAGTTACGACGGAGACCTCAGGGACCTGCTCTGATGACCTCAGGAAAGGCCAGTCCCCATGCGAGGTGCTAGAGGGCCTCTCAGGATTCCTCTCCCGTTGATGCCGGTGCCTAAGACCTTGTGTGGAGTCGGGATCAGAACCTGAGGATTCCTCTCCAGTGCTGACATGGATCTTGGCGTACTTCTGGAGTCTCCCAAGTGGCGTCAGTCCTCGGCTCGAGTGGGGTCATGCACGTGCGCTTTCCTCCCGAGCGGTAGCAGCAGTGTCACGCTTCCCTTCTCGTGGATCAAGGAATCTGTGGCTTTCCCTGGAGTCTTTCCATGAGGCTTTCCCACAGGGCTATTCCACTTGCCATCATGGTGTGAGTCGATCCTCGGCATGAAAGTCGAGCCAGTGCAGAGAAAACAGGAACCTCCTTCCCACAGTAGGGGTACACTGTCCCTTGGCGGGTATCTCCAGGGCACTCGCGCTGGGGGTTTGCCCGCGAGG
Source organism: Capra hircus (assembly GCF_001704415.2). Taxonomy (NCBI): domain Eukaryota; kingdom Metazoa; phylum Chordata; class Mammalia; order Artiodactyla; family Bovidae; genus Capra; species Capra hircus. The sequence goes on from NW_017216280.1 coordinate 9,597, forward strand.
TGCGGGCTCAGGCTCCACGTGAGAAAAGCCCCAAATGGCATTAGCTGCCAGTCCAGACGCTGGCCCCTCAGGTCTCTGGCCGGAGCCTTGGGCTCCAGGCAACTCAAAGCCCTCGGGGATGGCACTCTGTGACTGCTGTAGGAAAGGACGCCAAGAGCCCACGGAGGAGTTGGGGAGGGCATGGGGAAACGGAGGCGAGGACAGCGAGGGATCTAGTGGAGGTGCTGGAGAGAGCGTCTGGTGTCCCGGAATCCTCGAGGAGCCAGCGGGGACAGTCGAGGCCCAGGACTGTGGAATGTGAAAAGGCGGAAATCCAGAGCAAGGCAGGCTGGGAAAGGGGGCGTTGGTGGCCAATTCAAAGGGACCTTGGGCGTTTCCTGGGCGTGAGCTCCCTTGGCACTGCTGAGGCCCCTGATTGATCCACCCGGGGTGATCCCACCCCCCGCTGCGAGGGAGGGCCACAAACAAAGCCCCGAACTGCCCGCCCACCCAACGGGGATCTTGGCGGTCCAGGGCTCAGCCGTGCCCGGGAAAAGCCCACTCGCTCCACGGGACTCCGTCCAGGGTCTCTGCTTGGAAAGAGGCCAGGGGCGGCCCCTCCATCTACCCACCCAAACCCTATTGACGTCAATGGTGGGCGGAGACACCTCCCGTTCTCCAGAGTCCTAAGCTGCTGGGTCCCGCCCACTCGGCCAGCAGTCTGCAGCGTGCCCGTGTGCCTCTCCCACCATGGCTTCGTCCGGTCCCTCCAGCACCTCAAGCGGTACGTTTGCCCTCGGTCCCTGTGGTCGGATCACATCTCAGGGGATTTGCGGGTGCCTGGGCAAGGGCTCTCGCCAATGTGTTGACCCCTCCCACCCGAGAACAGCGGGACCCATCGGCCAGGCCCGGGGTTCCGAGGCGTCAGGTGTGCCCAAATTCGGAGGGCGTGGCATCGTTCGTTCATCTTGCTCCTTTGGCACACACATGGCTTCTCCGTTCTCTTTTCTGGGAAGACAGTGTTGTTTCAGGGGCATGCTGCGGGGGGCGGGGCCGGGGTTGCGGGTGGTGGGAGCGGTGCTGTGCTGGGATGAGGCCCTTTATCCTCACATCTTCCTGTGGGAATGGGAGTCGGGGAGCTCTGTGGCCTTGCTGCCTTCAGTGGCTTCCTCTGCACAGGGGCCTAGTGGCTTCTGCGTTTTGTCAGGCGTTACGGGGTTTGGGCTTCGCTTTGGTGGCCTTGGCCTTTGCCTTGGCCTGGGCCTTGGCCTTGCCCTTGCCCTTGCCTTGGTCTTGGCTTGGCCTTGCCCTGCCCTTGAACTTGAACTTGAACTTGACTTGACCTTGACCTTGACTTTGAACTTGAAATTGGCCTTGACCTTGACCTTGAACTTGAACTTGAACTTGAACTTCCTTGAACTTGACCTTGAACTTGACTTGACTTGACCTTGAAACTTGAACTTGAACTTGACCTTGACCTGAACTGAACTTTGAACTTGAACCTTGAACTTTTGACCTTGACTTGACCTTGAACTTGACCTTGACCTTGAACTTGAAACCTTGAACTTGAACTTGAACTTGACCTTGAACTTGAACTTGACCTTGAACTTGAACTTGACCTTGACCTTGACCTTGACGGGAGACCTCGAGATTTGCTCAGAGCACCGGAGGTCCAGAAGCAGGGCCTGTATCTCCCCTTCCCTTTGTGATCATTGCAAAGACATTCCTAGCTGATAGCGGGAGTGCCCCTGAAGAAGCAAGCAGTGGGAGTGTGTTTGACACGACTGTGTGCCTTCCTGGCCTCATCTCCACAAGGGGCCTTTCCTCTCGAATAGGCCCCATGTCCCCTTGGGGAGGGTGTCATGCCTCTTTTCTCCTCACTGCCAAAGGGTGGAGCCAAGCTCGCTCTGTCAGAGGTACAAAAACAGCAATTGAATGGATTTTCAAGCTCTTGCTAGGCTGCACCTTTCAGGGCCCACTTTACTGAAACAGGTGCTCTGTGGCCCCTGGTTGGGTATGCAGGTTCACAAACAGGGTGAGATCCTGTCCAAGCCAAGAATTTTCCTGAAAGACCTAGGCTCACTAGAGCTCTCCTCCAGAGCAAAGGGGATAGAGGAGATGTATGGAGGAGTCTTTGCCTTTCCCTGTGAGTGTGGGGCTAGTCCCTACGGCCCAAGCTCAGGGATAACTGCCTCTAAGAAAGGAATGGCAAGAAGCGCTATTCTTGGAGGTTGGGACAGGGAGTTCGCAGCATGTGGGGAAAGAAAGACTTCTTCGGGGAAGAAGAGGCAACCACCGGGGTGTGTTTGCAAGCCTCTATTTGGAAGGAACAGGTTTGCTTATACAACTCAAGACCTCCAGATCTGCTCAGAGGACTGAAGTTCCAGAGACAGGGCCATGTATCTCCCCTTCCCTTTGAGATCCTTGCAAAGACATTCCTAGCAGATCGTGGAGTGCCCATGAAGAAGCAAGCAGCGGGAGTGTGCTTGACATCACTGGCTGCCTACCTGGGCTCAGCTCCTCAAGGGCTTTCTCTCCTGGTAGGCCCTATGTCCCCTTTGGGAGAGGGTGTGCCCTCTTCCCTCCACACTGCCAAAGGGTGGAGGTGGAGCAAACTCGTTCTCTCCGAGGTAAAAAAAAAGACAAATTGGATGGATTTTTAAGCTCTTGCTATGCTGCACCCCTCCAGGACCCACTCGAGCAAAACAGGTGCCCTGTGGCCCCTAGGTCGGGTATGCAGGTTCACACACCGGGTGTGATCCCGTCAAAGCCAAGAATTTTTCTGACAGACCTAGGCTCACTAGAGCTCTCCTCCAGAGGAAAGGGACAGAAAAGACGTGTGTGTGGAGGTGGCTCTGCCTTTCCAGGTCCCAATCTCAGGGATAACTGCCCCTAAGAAAGGAACTGCTGCTGCTGCTGCTGCTAAGTTGCTTCAGTCGTGTTCGACTCTGTGCGACGCCATAGACGGTAGCCCACTAGGCTCCCCGTCCCTGGATTCTCCAGGCAAGAAACAGTAAGTGGGTTGCCATTGCCTTCTCCAATGCATGAAAGTGAAAATGAAAGTGCAGTCGCTCAGTCGTGTCCGACCCTCAGCGACCCCACGGACTGCAGCCTACCAGGCTTCTCCGTCCATAGGATTTTCTGAAAGGAACTGCAAGACGCGCTTTTCCTGGAGGCTGGGAAAGGGAGTTCGCAGGATGTGGGGAAAGAGATCCTCCTTTGAGGAAGAATAGGCGGCCACTTGTTTTGTGTTGCAAACCTCTATTTGGAAGGAACAGGTTAGCTTATACAAAGGGAGACCTCCAGATCTGCTCAGAGGACCGAAGTTGCAGAGGCAGGTCGGTGTATTTTCCCTTCATTTTGTGATCCTTGCAAAGACATTCTTGCTGATAGATATTCAGCAAGGGCCTTTGAGACTGTTGTTTTCTTTCCTAGGTTCAAAGATTCCTTCAGTTCCTAATATAGATATCCTAGAAATTATCTGAACATCCGTGAAAATCTGATATGTCCTGGTCAAATGCTGTCAGTTATAATTCCAGTTATCATATTAAAGCATTTCAAGTCGCAGCAGTGACCAGATTACATTGTCAATTTCTATTTAATCAGGTTTTTAACCATGTCTTCTATGATTTCACACTGATGCCTTTGCAGAAATACTGCTACTTCAAGATATATGGAATATACATTTTTTAAGCTTACCGATAATTTGTTTGTTTGTTTGTTTGTCT
>NW_017216281.1:0-13301 GCF_001704415.2 Capra hircus
AGTGCTTTGCTCTCGGGTCAAACACGACGCAGCAGCACAAGTTTAGCAACATCCAATGTTTCAGTACTGTAACAATTTCAAGAATTTTGCCACACACCACCGTCCAGAAGTACCAACAGTTTATCAGCATTCCATGCCTCAGTTTCGAGGACTTGCCTCAAGTGCTTCTTCACAACCCGAGACAAACACACCAGTAGGTTGTCACCATCCATTGTTTCAGTCCTGCAGCAGGCTTCATGTGCTTCTATCCTCTCTAGGTGAGGCACATGCAGTAGCTTATGACCATTAGTGTTTTCATTTTATGGCAGATTCCAGGACCCCCAGGCCCACACAAACATTTACACCATCCAGTGCTTTGCTCTGTGACATTCCTCCAGTCTTCCTCATTATCCAAGCCAAACACATCCATAACATTCACCACCTACTGTTCCAATGCCAAGATCCACTTCAATTGGTGTGCTCATTCTCCCCATTTAACGACATTCACCAGGCTATCACCATACAGTGCTGAAGTTCAGTGACATGCTCCCAGTGCTTCTCCATCCATTCAATGTCAAGCCCAGCTGGCAGTTATTGACCATTAAACGTTTCATTGTGTGACATGCTTCAGTCAAATGTGCCCAAGATTATTTAAAAGAAAAAAGAAAGAAAGATAAAGAAAGAAAGAAAAAAATCACTCTTTAAGGGGTGATCAGTTCAGCTCAGTCACTCATTCATGTCCAACTCTTTGTTATCCCATGAACCGCAGCAAGCCAGGCTTCCCTGTCCATCGGCAAGTCCCAAACCCATGTCCATTGAGTCGGTGATGCCATCCATCCATCTCATCCTCTGAAGTCCCCTTCTCCTCCTGCCCTCAATCGTTTCCAGCAACAAGATGCTTTCAGATGAGCCAGCTCTTCAGATCAGGTGGCCAAAGTATTGGAGTTTCAGCTTCAACATCAGTCCTTCCAATGAACACTAAGGACTGATTTCCTTTAGGATGGACTGGTTGGATCTCCTAGCAGTCCAAGGGACTCTCAAGAGTCTTCTTAAACACCCAGTTCAAAAGCATCAATTCTTCAGTGCTCAGCCGTCTTTATATTCCAAAACTTACATCCATAGATGAGTACTGGAAAAACCATAGCCTAGACTAGATGGACCTTTCTTGACAAAGCAAAGCCTCTGTTTTTAATATGCATATAATAATCAATATCAACAATAATCAATAATAATAATTAATCATCTAGGTTGCTCATAAGTTTCCTTCCAAGGACTAAGTGTCTTTTAACTTCATGGCTGCAGTCACCATCTGCAGCGATTTTGGAGCCCAGAAATATAAAGTCATCTTCTGTTTCCACTGTTTCCCCACCTATTTGCCATGAAGTGGTGGCATCAGATGCCGTGATCTTAGTTTTTTGAATGTTGAGCATTAAGCCAACTTATTCACTCTCTCGTTTCACTTTTATCAAGAGGCTGTTTAGTTCTTCACTTTCTGCCATAAGGCTGGTGTCATCTGCATATTTGAGATTATTGATATTTCTCCGTCAATCTAGTTTCCACCTTGAGATTCCTCCAGCCCAGCGTTTCTCATTATGTAGTCTGTGTAGAAGTTAAATAAGCAATATGCAGCCTTGAGGTACTCCTTTTCCTTTCTTCTAGAACCAGTCTGTTGTTCTATTTCCAGTTCTAATTGTTGCTTCCTGACCTGCATACAAGTTTATCAAGAGGCAAGTCATGTTGTTTGGTATTCCCATCTCTTTCAGAATTTCCCAAAGTTTATTGTGATCCACACAGTCAAAGTCTCAATAAAACAGAAGTAGATCTTCTTTCGGAACTCTGCTGGGATCCAGCAGATGTTGGCAATTTGATCTTGGTTGCTCTGCCTTTTGGAAAACCAACTCGAATATCTGGAAGTTCCTGGTTGATGTATTGCTGAAGCATGGCTCGGATAATTTTGACCATTAATTTAGTAGCATAGGAGATGAGTGCAACTGCGTAGTAGTTGGAGAATTCTTTGGCATTGCCTTTCTTTGGGATTGGAGTGAAAACTGCCCTTTCCAGTCCTGTGGCCAGTGCTGAATTTTCACATTTGGTGCCATGTTGAGTGCAGCCCTTTCATAGCATTGTCTTTCAGGATTTGAACTAGCTCAACTGGAATTCTATCCCCTTCACTAGCTTTCTTTGTAGTCATGCTTCCTAAGACCCACTTGAGTTTACATTCCAGGATGTCTGGCTCTAAGGTGAATGATCATCATTCGTGATTATCTGGGTCATGAACATCTTTTATGTACAGTTCTTCCGTGTATTTTGGCTACCTCTTTACTATCTTCTGCTTCTGTTAGGCCCGTGCAACGTCTGTCCTTTATGAGCCCATCTTTGCAGAAATGTTTGCTTGGTATCTCTAAGTTTGTGAGGAGATCTCTAGTCTCTCCCATTCTATTGTTTCCTCTATTCCTTTAGTTCAATGTGTGTGGCACAATTCAAATGCTCTCTTCCCACTCTGATCAGTCCTAGTCAATAATTGGTACCAACCAGTGTCCAGTGCTGTGACATATGACCAATTTCAATTCTTCCTTAATGAAGTCAGTAGAAAAAAAAAAAATCCCGGGGTTGATCAATACACAGTGTTCCATGGCTGCCACTGGATTCGAGTACTTCCTCACCCACTCCAGGTTAACATAGTCATTTATCACCATCGATTGCTTCAGTACACTGACAGTCTTCAAATGCTTCTACAGTAATCCTGGTGTAAAATTTCTAGTACTTAGAAACAGCCAGTGTTTTAGTTTGGAGCATGACCCAATGGCTTCTTCATGCTCACCCATAAACCAAACTCCGTAGTTTGTCGCCATCCAGTGTATACATGAAGTGATATGCTTAAAGAGCTTCATCATGCACTTTAGATCTAGACAGTCTTTCAGCTCCATACAAGCGTTTCAGCGCTGTGACATGATTTGAAATTTCGTCTGTGCACACTGAGGCATACACAGCCAGCAGTGCACCATGCTCCAGTGTTTCAGGACTTTGATAAGATTAAATATGTTCTTGGTCCCACTAACGTCAATACACTCACCATTTATAACCATCTTGTTTCACTGCTGTGACATAATGTCAACTGCTTCTTCATCCACTCCTGTGTCAAACAAACTCAGTAGTTTTTCCCCATCTAGTGCTAGTGTTCAGTACTATGAAATGATTCTGAAGCCTCTGTGTCCATTCCAGCTCAAACATAGTCCGTGTTCTCAATCAGTGCTTCAGTGATGTCACATGCTTCAAGTGTTTTCTTCATTCACTCCATATCAAGTACATGCAGTCGTTTATAAACATGCAGTGTTTCAGTTGTGTGACTTGCTTCAAATATTTCTCGAATCCACTTGAGCTGAAACATGTGTGTGACATGTTTCAAGTGCTTCTTCTTCTACGCCGTGTTGAACACATGCAAAGTTTATCACCATCAGTTGTTTCAGTTCTGTTACATTCTTCAAGTCTTGTTTCATATACTCTGGTTCAAACACACCTAGAAGTTGTTCACCACCAACTGTTGAGTTCTTTGATATGTTTCAATTGTTTCTGTAGATACCAGTTCATACACACGCATACATTGTTCACCATCCTGTGTTTTAGGGCTGTCATATGGTTAAACGAGTCCCCTTCCTACCCCAAGTCAAATACACCCAGTGTTCATCAACATCCAGTCTTTCAGCTATGTGATACAATTCAAGTGCTTTATCATCCTTTCTTGGAAGACACAGCCAATAATTTATCGAATTCCAGTGCTTCAGTACTGTGAATTTTTTAGTGTTTCTGCATCCAAATAGCTCAGGCAAGATTAAGAGACTGTAACTATCACTGGTTCAGTTTTATGACATGGCTTCAGCGCATCTCCATCTACATTAGATGGAACACACTCAGTAATTACCACCATCCTGCAAATCATAGGTAAACCATTCTTGGAATGCTTCTTTGTCTACTGTGGTTCAAACACACCAAGTACTTTTTCACCATTCAGTGTTTCAGTGCTGCGACAACTTCCACTGCTCCTTTGGGTACGACAGGTCATCACACCAAGTGTCTTGTAAGTACTAACTTACACTCTAGAGAACATATCTCTCTTCTGCTGAGACTGAGATGTAGAGCATGCATCTCACCACTATTAAGACCCCATTCTAAGCACACATGCCCCTTCTGCAGTGGCTAAACTCTGGAGGAAATGTGACAACACTATTGATCCTGTATTCTAGAGCACACATCTTACCATTGCTGAACCAGTGTTCTACAGCAGGCTTAGCACAGCTACTGAGCTTGCATTCTGAAAGTAGCATCCTACCTCTACTGAGTTGACATTATATGGCATACATGATCCAACTTCTGGGTTTGCACTATGGAATACACATTATGCCACTACTGAGCAAGCTCTAGTGTACACATGACCATGTACTGATCCCCACATCAAAGGGTAATGCTGAAAATTATTCAAAGTACTGCACTATTGTGCTCATTTCACATACTAAGCAAGATAATGCTCAAAATTCTTTGTGCTAGGCCTCAACGTATTTGAACCAAGACGTTCCAAATATATACGGTGGATTTAGAAAAGGCAGAGGAATGAGGGCTTATACTGCCCACATTCGTTGCCTACTAGAGAAAGTAAGAAATCAAGAGATACCTGGAATAACAGGCAAGGTGGACCTTGGAGTACCTAGGAAGTATGGCAAAGGTAACAGAATTCCCTAAGAGAACTCACCATTGATAGAAAACATCCTCTTTCAACAACACAAGAGATGACTCTTGAGACGGTCAATGCTGAAATCAGACTGATTATGTTCTTTGCAGCCGAAGATGGAGAAGCTCTATGCAGTCAGAAAAAACAAGACTGAGCAGTGACATGGCTCAGATGAGCAATGCCTTAAAGAAACTTCAGCCTTAAATTGAAGAAAGTATGGAAAACCACTAGACCATTGGGTTGACCAAAACCAATCCCTTATGATTACACAGTGGATGTGACAAATAGATTTGAGTGATTAGATCTTATAGACAGGCTGCTTGGAGAACTATGGACCAAGGGTCATGACATTCTGCATGAGACAATGAAGAAAACCATACCCAAGAAAAATAAATGCAAAAAGGCAAAAGGTTTGTCTGAAGAGGCCTTACAAATCACTTAGAAAAGAAGAGAAGCTAAAGGCATAGGAGAAAAAGAAAGATAATCCATTTGAATGCAGTTTTCTTAAGAATAGCAAGGAGAGATACGAAAAGCCTTCCTCAGGGATCAATGCAAAGAAACAGAGAAAAACATTGGATGACAAAGGACAGAGGTCACCTCAAGAATGTTACAGATACCAAGGGAACACTTCATGAAAAGATGGGCACAATAAAGGAGAGAAATATATGGACCTAACAGAAGCAGCTATATTAAGAAGTGGTGGCAAGAACACACAGAAGAGCCTCAGATTTTTATTAAGACTTTCCTTTTGAAGACGAAGAAGACGAAGACGAAGACGAAGAAGACGAAGAAGACGAAGACGAAGAAGACGAAGAAGACGAAGAAGACGAAGACGAAGACGAAGAAGACGAAGAAGAAGAGAAGAAGAAGAAGGAAGGAGGAGAGGAGGAGGAGGAGCGGAGGAGGAGAAGAGACGGAGACGGAGACGAGAGAGACGGAGACGGAGACGGAGACGGAGAAGGAGAAGGAGAAGGAGAAGGAGAAGGAGAAGATCTTAATGACCCACATAACCGTGAACGTGTCTTTACGCACCCAGAACCAGACATCCTGGATTGTGAAATCAAGGAGCCCTTAGTACAGAACTATGAACAAAGTTACTAGAGGTAATGTGTTTCCAGCTGTGGAATTTCAAGTCCTACCAGATTATGACATTAAAATCCTGCACTCAATATGCCAGCACATTTGAAAGGCTCGGCACTGGCCACAGAACTTGGAAAGGTTAGTTTAAACTCCAATCCTCAAGAAAAGCTATGCCAAAGATTGTTTAAACTAACACACAATTGCACACATCTCGCATGTAAGCAAAGTCATGTTCAAAGTTCTTCAAGCTAGGCTTCAGCAGTACATGAACTGAGAACTTCCAGATGTTAAAGCTGGATTTAGAAAAGTCAGAGAAACCAGAGATCAAATTGCCAGCATCCACGGGATCAGAGAAAAAGCAAGGGAGTTCAAGAAAAACATCTACATCTGACTTGGACTATGCCAAAGGTTTTGACTGTGTGGATGACAACAAGCTATGGGAAATTTTCGGAAATATGCAAATACCAGACTCTTTAGCTGCCTGCTGAGAAATCTGTAGGCATGTCAAGAAGCAACACTTAGAACTGGACATAGAACAATGTACTAGTTTCAAAATGGAAATGAGTGCATCAAGGCTGTATATTGTCATGTGGCTTATTTAACTTATATTCAGCACATCATGTGAAATGCCAGGCTGGATGAAGCCCAAACTAGAATCAAGACTGCTTGGAGAAATATCAATAACCGCATATATGACACCACATATATGACAGAAAGTGGAGAATAACTAAAGAGCATATTGATGGAAAGAAAGAAGAGAGTGAAAAACCTTGCTTAAAACTCATCAAATAGGGAAATCATGGGGAAAAATGGAACCAGTGATAGACTTTATTTTCTTGGGCTTCAAAATCACTGCAGATGGTGACTGCAGCCATGGAATTAAAAGGTGCTAGATCCTATGAAGAAAAGCTGTAACCATCTAAAGAGCATATTCAAAAGCAGAGGCATTACTTTGAAATGAATGGTCGATCAGATCATACCTATATAGTTTCCATTACTCATGCATGGATGGGAGAGGTGGACTATGCAGGAAGTTGTGCATGGAATAATTGATGATTTTGAACTGTGGTGTTGGAGAAGTCTCTTGTGAGTCCCTTGGACTTCAAGGTGATCAAAGCAGCCAATCCTGATGGAAATCAGCCCTGAAAATTCATTGGAAGTACTTTTGCTGAAGCTGAAACTCTGATACTTTCGCCACCGATGCAAATAACTAACTATAGGAAAAGACCCTGATGCTGGGAAAAGCTTGAGTGCAGAAGAAGCGCCTAACAGACGATGAGATGGTCGGATGGTACAACTAATTTGTTGCACCTGAATTTGAGCAAACTCTGGGAGTTATTGATGGACAGTGAGGTGCGGCGTGCTGCATAATGAGGAACATAACATTCCTTATTATGTTGCAGAGAGTTACTATGCCTGGGCAACTGAACAACAGCAGAATAAAACATTTCAGTAGTAGGAAGTGAAGACACAACTTTCAGGAAGATGTTCAGAGACAAATAGAGAAAAAATATCAATCCACTTCTCATACAGCCATTTTTACTGTTATTGAAACAAGCTTTTTCCATATTTAAATATGGCTTTCCTGAAGTATGTGAATTCTAAATTGTTTTTTCACCCAGAGAGGTGTGTTGATGAAGTCAAGATGCACAGAGACATGTCAGTTCTCACAGATTCCCTTAATAAAATCATGATGTACTTAAGGAGCTGGGGGTATTTTTTCCATGGGAATAAATATTTTGATGAGGAACTCTGTAATACTTTAGAAAATGTTCATTACTATAATCAAATTTGTTTGGAATATTTGTAGTCTTTCCTTTGGTGTCAGAAGATACTGCAGCCCTAACAATAAGGCAGGGTTTTCCAACCAAAACCCTGAAACAGAACAGCTCACCACAGTCTAAAAGCACATTAGAAAAGTGTTAATTTGCTATTCAAATCAGTGAGCATTATACCCAAATTAATGGCTAAAACAGCTTGAAGAACATCACTAGAGCCTGCTAAAGGAAATCAATATGGGATTAATGGTATGAAAGCTTAGAGTAGATGAAACTTGAATTATATTAATGGAAAATATATTAAAACTTTCCTAGCATGTGGACAGAATGAGAAGTCTCCTCAGAAACTAAAACAAACAAAACAAACCTACACATTATTTTAGAATGACATATAAAGGTGCAGAAGAGATAGCTAACAGCTTAGGTAGATATATGTATACTCGAATTATTTGACCAACATGATGTTGCATAGGCTTTTTAATGGTTGGGATACCCTTACCTCTCATCCTGCTGAACTATTGCCTAGAATATTTTTATTCTGTGATAAATTTCTTCTAATCAGTATCATTCTATCATGTTTTGAAAAATAAGTATTTTTGCGCGTTCAACATGCAAATTACATTTGCTTGTTGCTAAATATATGTAACTAAATTCTCTGCTAAACTCACTGTTTTTTTTTAAGGTCTTATTTATTTATTTTTTTCCATTTTATTATTTTTTTTTTTTAATTTTATTTTACTTTTTACTTTACAATACTGTATTGGTTTTGCCACACATTGACATGAATTTTTGTTATTTTTTAAAATTGCATTTATTTTGGTGGGCCAGGTAGTCATGGATGTTCAAGGGCTTTCTCTAGCTGAGGCAAGTGGTGTGGTGCACTTCACTACGCTGCATAGCCTTCCCATTGTAATGTTTCTTTTGTTGGAGAACACTGGCTCTAGTTTTGGCACATGAGCTCCTGAGTTGTGGCCCATGAGCTTAGTTCCACTTCAGCATGTGGGATCTTCCCAGACAAGGATCGTTGGGAAGCTGACTATTAATCGATGGATCACTAAGGTAGTTCTGAACAAACGCAGACTATATAGGCTGGAAGTTTGATACCGTGCATATGAAAGCCAAGATGTACTTCTTAAGTAGATACTGTGTTGCTTTGGGGTATTCTCCTGGTGGCTCAGTGATAAAGAGTCCACTTGCCAAAGTACATGACCCAGGGTTGAGAAATCCCTGAGTTGGGAAAATAGATCTTCCGGAAGAGAGAATGAAAACCAGCCTCAGTATTCTTGCCTGGGAAATCCCATGGGCAGAGGAGCCTGGTGGTCTATGGTCCAGGTTGATGAAAAAGAGACGGAAATGACTAAGCAACTAATTACAACCACCACCACCATGTTGTTTTGGCAGATAAAGTATATAGTTTGTTTAAATGACCTTGGCCTGGAATGTCTGAAAAGTAGTCAGTGCTTTTGATTATTAAAATTATGCATAAGTAAAAGGCATTTTTATTTTATTCTGTGTAAAAATCCTTTACAATATTGACTGTAAATTTTTATAATATATCGCCAGAAAATTTAGTCAGTCATTATATACATTTATTTAGTTCTCTTTGAAGCCATGTCTTACAACAGCAAGCGATTTCAATTATGTTCTTGCTTTGGTAGCCGTCTTGAATTAGGTTTTATTTATTTGTTTATTATTTATTTATTTGAAAGCAGCATTTCAGTAGGTTTCAATCATTTATTTAATCATTTCATATTTTCTAGTAGAACAACTAGCCTCTAAAAAGGGAAATGACACTCCATTTCTCCTTTGATCTTAGAGGGAAAAGAGAGTAGTAAAGTTCATTGCTTTATGTTTTTTTTTTTTTTCAGGGTTAAAATGCTCTTTCTAAGGAATACTTCCAAATTTCAAGGTTTTCAAGGGTTTTTTTAAAAATATATTTTGGTTTCTGGTCTTTCCATGTTCCATGTGCTGGCTACAGTATTTGAACCTGAAGGAAAAGACAGAGAACCAAACCAAGAATCATCAATCATTCAAAAAGCCAGAGCAATTGCAAGGGTTGCCTCCTGAAACAGAGGTCATGATCCAAAGTTCAGTTCAGCTGGCACTGAGAGAGACAGCATCCATCATTGCGAGGAATACTGACTCCCAAGCACCACCCAGAAAAATTGCAAAGAAAATTGTCTATGAACACAAAATATTCCAGATGTGTTGCAGCAAGGGATCTGGCTAAAAAATTATGTTCTACCCTCCTCCAAAAATTCAAAAAAGCCCTATTGAGGTTCAGCCAGCTGTACAGAAAGACCCTGCCTGGCTTTTGTTGTTCAGTTGCTCAGTCGTGTGTGACTTCCTGTGACCCTATGAACTTCAGTATGCCAGGCTGCCCTGTCCATCACCGTCTCCTGAAGCTTGCTCAAACTCATTCCATTGAGTTGCTGATACCATCCAACCATCCCATCCTCTGTCATGCCTTCTGCTCCTGCCTTCAATATTTCCCAGGATCAGGATTTTTGTTTGTTTGTTTGTTTTGTTGTTTGTTTGCTTCCCAGTGAGTTGACTCTTCTCATCAGGAGGCCAAAGCACTGGAGCTTCAGCATCAGTTCTTCCACTGAATATTCAGGGTTGATTTCCCTTCATTTCATCTTACTAGAGAGGATATATTCAAAGCACACTGGTAAAAAACAAGGTTGCTATCCAAATTTGCGGGAAAATACGCACACACAAAAAATACACCAGTGACAAAAATAAGGCCAAAATACACTGCGTGCAACTTTCTCGAATTTTTCAGTGGATGTTCCTTCCTTTCCCTTAACTCAACTAAGGGATAAACTTATGAAAGTCTTAGTTTCTAGAATTTAGTTATGAAATTAGATTTTCACTTGCACAACATAATTATTTGATTCATCAAATTCAGCACTATTTGCTTACAACACATATGACTTTTGAGGATAAAATGGCATCCAATCTATTCTATCTGTAAACGATCATTCAGCTTTTTTTTTTTTATCCTTAATGGCTGTTGTACCTGAGAAATATTTAAAATGCTAAGTAAAACACTCTCAACAAACAGATCAAAACTTTCAATGTTAAGAAGCATGAGGATTACTTAGTATAGAATTTCTGCAACTTCTAATCACATGAATTGAAGCTTATGACTCCAGTCTGTCTTCTGTAAGCTTTACTTTGGAAACGCCCTTCTTATGATAGTGGCAACACAAAATGATGACAAGAATATATGTTAGCAAATGGTATAAGACTACACTCGGGCAATGTTTTTTAAGAAAAATAGCCTCTTTTATTAACTTCAAGTGCGTATTTCTGCTTTCCTTGATTTCTACCAAAAGTCTCAAGAATATATATAAATAAGTTGAATATATAGAAAGACTCTGCAAACAGACGAGTTCATACTATGGCTTATGATGATGAAACAATTTATTCAAAACGTCTGTTAACTGGAGACAAAACAGGGGAGGAATATTTTCTCTTTCTTTCTTCTGAGTGTTTTAAGCAGAGATTGTGATCTTTACCCCTAAGTTCCATTATATTGAAAAAAACAAGTGTTAACATTTCCCTCAAAATAATTCAGCTCCATAAGTTTTTAAAAGAAATATGATACTTTAAAACAATGAAAACACACCATTGCTTATTTAAGGCACTGCTGCTGCTGCTAAGTAGCTTCAGTCGTGTCCGACTCTGTGCAAACCCAGAGACGGCAGCTCACCAGGCTCCCCCATCCCTGGGATTCTCCAGGCAAGAACACCAGAGAGGGTATTTAAGGCACAGTGTGCTTTAAATTACATTCATACTGAAGTGTTACTCTTCTTAACAGCTGATGACCAATATTCCAACTGTAGCACGATCCTCAGACCTCTGAGTTCAATTCAGATCTGTAAGTGAAAAGAACATCAGATCTACAGAAAAATTAATTCTTATAATAATGCACAAGGGATCTTCTTTACACTACTCAGAAAATGAATCCTTTTGAACTGAAGTTAAGGACACAACCCAGATTGGTTTCTCAATTCCTATCTGTTTTCACTGAATCACTATGATCGCCGTGAGAACATCACATGTTATACAAGCTACTCTTGTTTTAATGTTTTAAATTAACATTCATTTTAATGGGAGAAGAAAATGGTATTCTTGCCTGGAGAATCCTGTGATCAGAGAAGCCTGGAGGGCTGCTGTCCATAGGGTTGCAAAGTTGGACACGAGTGAAGCGACTTAGCATGCATGCATGCACTGGAGAGGGAAAAGGCCATCCACTCCATTATTCTTGCCTGGAGAATCCCAGGCACAGAGGAACCTGGTGGGCTGCCCTCTGTGTGGTCGCACAGAATCAGACACGACTGAAGCGACTTAGAAGCAGCAGCATTCATTTTCATTGGAGTTTAGCATCTTATTTCCTCCTAAAGAGAGAAGGGTGGTACTCAGTCAAATTCTTTGGACTCAATCTGATCACACGGAGTGGCACTCTAGTAAATCACCAGGATAAATGACTCTGGCAAGAACTGGGATTCTGATGTAGAACATATAATCATAAACAAAATTCCCAAACTAACACAGACTCTTTTCATTACCATTGTTTTAGTCTTTTCCTCAACTGAGCTGCTTAGTCACAGCTCCAGAAAACTATTCTCTTTTCCTTCTAAGGACAGGCTTACATCTGTGCAGCTTAGTATTTCAGTGTTCACTTTGGTTAGATTCCTTGCTTTCAACCCCAGCTCAGTGCTGACAAACTTCAGGTCTCAAATAACATACTATGCAACTGGTGCATTTTACATTCTTACCAAAGAAAATAACTGTCAGTTGTATCTCCACAGTATTTAATTTAGCCACAAGGAATCTTTGGCCAAAACTAAACAAAATGTTAGAGAGACAACAGCACTTCTATGAAATATGTTGTCAGCTTTACAAACGGCCTATAAACTACAAAGTCATCACGAAATAGACATCTACTTAATACACATTTCATTATTAGATTATTTTTTTGAATATAATCATTTTATACTTTCCTATTTGCAACTGATTCATAAAACCTGGGGTCTACTTTTTCAACTAAAACTGGTGTTGTTTTTTTTTTTTTTAATTTTAGCCAAGATTTTAACTGATGTCTTTAAGATGTTCATATAACATTTACATTATTCATAACTCCAAAATACATAAAAGATGATGACAGAAACATCATAAATACATAAAATAAAAAAATGTAGTTATATTTTATAGCCTCTGATAAATGATAGCAAAAACTGGAACAGAAACATTCTTAAAACATTTAGTGAAATTTCAACATTTTTCTAATCTTTTTTGATTTCATAATTCTCATGTGCTTTAGAATGCATTACAACATCAGTAGAGTACTGGGCTTCCCTGGTGGCTTAGAGGGTAAAATGTCTGCTTGAAATGGAGACCTGGGTTCCAATCCTGGGTTAGAAGATCCCCTGAAGAAGGAAATGGCAAACCATTCCAGAATTCCTGCCTGAGAATCCAATAGATGGAGGAGCCTTTAAGGCTACAGTCCACGACGGTCGCAAAGAGTCGGACATGACTGAGCGCGACTTCACTTTCACTTTAGTTAGAGTATTATCATATGTTTAAAAATCTATAAAAAATATGGTAAAAATGCTGGTAGAAATTTAACATTCGGAGGCAGGTCAGGACAATGGGTCCACCAATACCAATGAAATACCCAAGTTTGTTTCAATTACTCTCATCATGAATTAAAACAAGCTGAATATGTATCT
>NW_017216282.1:0-13301 GCF_001704415.2 Capra hircus
GCCCGCAGAGCAGCCTGGCGCCAGGAACTCTGCCAGATCGGGGCTCTGACAGAGCTAGAGCTCTGCCGTACTGGAGGCGCACTTAGCTCCGTGAAGCAGGCTTTCAGCTTGACGGGGACTTGCTGCCTCCTCTTCCCCCGAGGAGGCTCGCTTCCCTGCTGGCTGTGCACTCGCCTATCAGGCGGGGCGCGCAGGGCTCCTCCAGCAGGTCTTGCCTCAGGGGCTGCTTCCCCTGAGTTGGGGCTGTGGGCAGGAACCCAGACACGCAGGATCAGGCCCCAAACACCTGCACATGTCTCTGCTGGGGAGGAGAGTGCTAGGGAACCTACGTCTGTCATACACTTTCTGGGCACCCAAGGAATCAGCCTCCGTGTGTGCGGGGCTGAAAACCCCAGCCAGGGGACCTGGGAGCCTGGTGCTCTCCGTGTGGCGCTGAATCTGGGCGGCCAAGCAACCGCTGGAGGAGCCCTGCAGTTGCCCTTCCCTTCCCTCTGACAGAATTCTCACTGCTGGAGCCCTTGGCAGTGTGCAACCCACCAGCCCCTAAGCTCTCCTTAAGGAGGACTGGGACCTAAGTGCAAAGGCAAGGCAGGATTGGAGCTGAGGCAAGAAAGGCGCCAGTGGCGACTCCCAGGCTCCTGCTGCCTGCTCCTTCCTGGAGAGGCAGCCTAAAAGCAAGGCAAGTCTGTGGCAAGGCTAGCCCCCGCAGAGCAGCCTCGCGCCCAGAACTCTGCCAGATCGGGGGCTCTGAGCAGAGCTAGAGCTCTGCCGTACTGGAGGCGCACTTAGCTCCGTGCAAGCAGGGCTTTCAACTTGACGGGGCTGGGCTGCCTCCTCTTCCCCCGAGGAGGCTCGCTTCCCTGCTGGCTGTGCTCTCGCCTATCAGGCGGGGGCGCAGGGCTCCTCCAGCAGGTCTTGCCTCAGGGGCTGCTTCCCCTGAGTTGGGGCTGTGGGCAGGAACCCAGACACGCAGGATCAGGCCCCAAACACCTGCACATGTCTCTGCTGGGGAGGAGAGTGCTAGGGAACCTACGTCTGTCATACACTTTCTGGGCACCCAAGGAATCAGCCTCCGTGTGTGCGGGGCTGAAAACCCCAGCCAGGGGCCCTGGGAGCCTGGTGCTCTCGGTGCGGCCGCTGATTCTAGGCGGCCTAGAAACCGCTGGAGGAGCCCTGCAGTTGCCCTTCCCTTCCCTCTGACAGAGCTCTCACTGCTGAAGCCCTTGGCAGTGTGCAACCCACCACCCCCTAAGCCCTCCCCAACGACGCCTGGCACCTATGTGCAAAGGCAAGGCAGGATTGGAGCTGAGGCAAGGAAGGCACCAGTGGCGTCTCCCAGGCTCGCTCAGACAGCTCCTTCCTGGGGAGGGAGCCTAAAAGCAAGGCAAGTCTGGGCAAGGCGAGCCCCCGGCCGAGCAGCCTCGCGCCAGAAACTCTGCCAGATCGGGGCTCTGAGCAGAGCTAGAGCTCTGCCGTACTGGAGGCCCACTTAGCTCCGTGCAAGCAGGGCTTTCCTCTTGACTGGGCTCGGCTGCCTCCTCTTCTCCCGAGGAGGCTCGCTACACTGCTGGCTGTGCTCTCGCCTATCAGGCGGGCGCGCAGGGCTCCTCCAGCAGGTCTTGCCTCAGGGGCTGCTTCCCCTGAGTTGAGGCTGTGGGCGGGAACCCAGACACGCAGGATAAGGCCCCAACCACCTGCACATGTCTCTGCTGGGGAGGAGAGTGCTAGGGAACCTACGTCTCTCACACACTTTCTAGGCACCCACGGAGTCAGCCTCTGGGAGTGTGGGGATGCAAAACCCAGCCAGGGGCCCTTGGAACCTGGTGCTCTCCGTGCGGAGCTTTGTCTGGGCGGCCAAGGAACCGCTGAAGGAGCCCTGCTGTTGCCCTTCGCTTCCCTCTGACAGAGCTTTCACTGCTGGAGCCCTTGGCAGTGTGCAACCCACCAGCCCCTAAGCCCTCCTCAAGGACGCTTGGGACCTAAAGTGCAAAGGCAAGGCAGGGGTAGAGCTGAAGCCAGGAAGGCGCCAGTGGCGTTTCCGAGCCTCACACAGCCTGCTCCTTCCTGGGGAGGGAGCCTTAAAGCAAGGCAAGTCTGCGCAAGGCTCGCCTATGGCAGAGCATCTTGGTGCCAGGAACTCTGCCAGATCGGGCCTCTGAACAGAGCTAGAGATCTGCCGTACTGGAGTCGCACTTAGCTTCGTGGTAAGCAGGGATTTCAGCTTGACGGGGACTTGCTGCCTCCTCTTCCCCCGAGGAGGCTCGCTTCCCTGCTGGCTGTGCACTCGCCTATCAGGCGGGGGCGCAGGGCTCCTCCAGCAGGTCTTGCCTCAGGGGCTGCTTCCCCTGAGTTGGGGCTGTGGGCAGGAACCCAGACACGCAGGATCAGGCCCCAAACACCTGCACATGTCTCTGCTGGGGAGGAGAGTGCTAGGGAACCTACGTCTGTCATACACTTTCTGGGCACCCAAGGAATCAGCCTCCGTGTGTGCGGGGCTGAAAACCCCAGCCAGGGGACCTGGGAGCCTGGGTGCTCTCCGTGCGGCGCTGATTCTAGGGCGGCCATAGCAAACCGCTGGAGGAGCCCTGCAGTTGCCCTTCCCTTCCCTCTGACAGAATTCTCACTGCTGGAGCCCTTGGCAGTGTGCAACCCACCAGCCCCTAAGCTCTCCTTAAGGAGGACTGGGACCTAAGTGCAAAGGCAAGGCAGGATTGGAGCTGAGGCAAGAAAGGCGCCAGTGGCGACTCCCAGGCTCCTGCTGCCTGCTCCTTCCTGGAGAGGCAGCCTAAAAGCAAGGCAAGTCTGGGCAAGGCTAGCCCCCGGCAGAGCAGCCTCGCGCCAGGAACTCTGCCAGATCGGGGCTCTGAGCAGAGCTAGAGCTCTGCCGTACTGGAGGCGCACTTAGCTCCGTGCAAGCAGGGCTTTCACTTGACGGGGCTGGGCTGCCTCCTCTTCCCCCGAGGAGGCTCGCTTCCCTGCTGGCTGTGCACTCGCCTATCAGGCGGGGGCGCAGGGCTCCTCCAGCAGGTCTTGCCTCAGGGGCTGCTTCCCCTGAGTTGGGGCTGTGGCAGGAACCCAGACACGCAGGATCAGGCCCCAACCACCTGCACATGTCTCTGCTGGGGAGGAGAGTGCTAGGGAACCTACGTCTGTCATACACTTTCTGGGCACCCAAGGAATCAGCCTCCGTGTGTGCGGGGCTGAAAACCCCAGCCAGGGGCCCTGGGAGCCTGGTGCTCTCCGTGCGGCGCTGATTCTAGGCGGCCTAAGAACCGCTGGAGGAGCCCTGCAGTTGCCCTTCCCTTCCCTCTGACAGAGCTTCTCACTGCTGGAGCCCTTGCAGTGTGCAACCCACCAGCCCCTAAGCCCTCCTCAACGACGCCTGGGACCTAAGTGCAAAGGCAAGGCAGGATTGGAGCTGAGGCAAGGAAGGCACCAGTGGCGTCTCCAGGCTCGCTCAGACCTGCTCCTTCCTGGGGAGGGAGCCTAAAAGCAAGGCAAGTCTGGGCAAGGCGTAGCCCCCGGCAGAGCAGCCTCGCGCCAGGAAACTCTGCCAGATCGGGGCTCTGAGCAGAGCTAGAGCTCTGCCGTACTGGAGGCGCACTTAGCTCCGTGCAAGCAGGGCTTTCCTCTTGACTGGGCTCGGCTGCCTCCTCTTCCCCGAGGAGGCTCGCTTCCCTGCTGGCTGTGCACTCGCCTATCAGGCGGGGGCGCAGGGCTCCTCCAGCAGGTCTTGCCTCAGGGGCTGCTTCCCCTGAGTTGGGGCTGTGGGCAGGGAACCCAGACACGCAGGATCAGGCCCCAACCACCTGCACATGTCTCTGCTGGGGAGGAGAGTGCTAGGGAACCTACGTCTGTCATACACTTTCTAGGCACCCAAGGAATCAGCCTCCGGTAGTGTGCGGGACTGCAAAACCCAGCCAGGGGCCCTTGGAACCTGGTGCTCTCCGTGCGGCAGCTGATTCTGGGCGGCCAAGAACCGCTGGAAGGAGCCCTGCAGTTGCCCTTCCGCTTCCCTCTGACAGAGCTTCTCACTGCTGGAGCCCTTGGCAGTGTGCAACCCACCAGCCCCTAAGCCCTCCTCAAGGACGCTTGGGACCTAAGTGCAAAGGCAAGGCAGGGATGGAGCTGAAGCCAAGGAAGGCGCCAGTGGCGTCTCCGCAGGCCTCACACAGCCTGCTCCTTCCTGGGGAGGGAGCCTTAAAGCAAGGCAAGTCTGGCGCAAGGCTAGCCCCCTGGCAGAGCATCCTTCGGTCGCCAGGAACTCTGCCAGATCGGGGCCTCTGAGCAGAGCTAGAGCATCTGCCGTACTGGAGGTCGCACTTAGCTTCCGTGCAAGCAGGGCTTTCAGCTTGACGGGGACTGGCTGCCTCCTCTTCCCCCGAGGAGGCTCGCTTCCCTGCTGGCTGTGCACTCGCCTATCAGGCGGGGGCGCAGGGCTCCTCCAGCAGGTCTTGCCTCAGGGGCTGCTTCCCCTGAGTTGGGGCTGTGGGCAGGAACCCAGACACGCAGGATCAGGCCCCAAACACCTGCACATGTCTCTGCTGGGGAGGAGAGTGCTAGGGAACCTACGTCTGTCATACACTTTCTGGGCACCCAAGGAATCAGCCTCCGTGTGTGCGGGGCTGAAAACCCCAGCCAGGGGACCCTGGGAGCCTGGTGCTCTCCGTGTGGCGCTGAATCTGGGCGGCCAAGCAACCGCTGGAGGAGCCCTGCAGTTGCCCTTCCCTTCCCTCTGACAGAATTCTCACTGCTGGAGCCCTTGGCAGTGTGCAACCCACCAGCCCCTAAGCTCTCCTTAAGGAGGACTGGGACCTAAGTGCAAAGGCAAGGCAGGATTGGAGCTGAGGCCAAGAAAGGCGCCAGTGGCGACTCCCAGGCTCCTGCTGCCTGCTCCTTCCTGGAGAGGCAGCCTAAAAGCAAGGCAAGTCTGGGCAAGGCTAGCCCCCGGCAGAGCAGCCTCGCGCCAGGAACTCTGCCAGATCGGGGCTCTGAGCAGAGCTAGAGCTCTGCCGTACTGGAGGCGCACTTAGCTCCGTGCAAGCAGGGCTTTCAACTTGACGGGGCTGGGCTGCCTCCTCTTCCCCCGAGGAGGCTCGCTTCCCTGCTGGCTGTGCACTCGCCTATCAGGCGGGGGCGCAGGGCTCCTCCAGCAGGTCTTGCCTCAGGGGCTGCTTCCCCTGAGTTGGGGCTGTGGGCAGGAACCCAGACACGCAGGATCAGGCCCCAAACCACCTGCACATGTCTCTGCTGGGGAGGAGAGTGCTAGGGAACCTACGTCTGTCATACACTTTCTGGGCACCCAAGGAATCAGCCTCCGTGTGTGCGGGGCTGAAAACCCCAGCCAGGGGCCCTGGGAGCCTGGTGCTCTCGGTGCGGCGCTGATTCTAGGCGGCCTAGAAACCGCTGGAGGAGCCCTGCAGTTGCCCTTCCCTTCCCTCTGACAGAGCTCTCACTGCTGAAGCCCTTGGCAGTGTGCAACCCACCACCCCCTAAGCCCTCCCCAACGACGCCTGGCACCTATGTGCAAAGGCAAGGCAGGATTGGAGCTGAGGCAAGGAAGGCACCAGTGGCGTCTCCCAGGCTCGCTCAGACAGCTCCTTCCTGGGGAGGGAGCCTAAAAGCAAGGCAAGTCTGGGCAAGGCGAGCCCCCGGCCGAGCAGCCTCGCGCCAGAAACTCTGCCAGATCGGGGCTCTGAGCAGAGCTAGAGCTCTGCCGTACTGGAGGCCCACTTAGCTCCGTGCAAGCAGGGCTTTCCTCTTGACTGGGCTCGGCTGCCTCCTCTTCTCCCGAGGAGGCTCGCTACACTGCTGGCTGTGCTCTCGCCTATCAGGCGGGCGCGCAGGGCTCCTCCAGCAGGTCTTGCCTCAGGGGCTGCTTCCCCTGAGTTGAGGCTGTGGGCGGGAACCCAGACACGCAGGATAAGGCCCCAACCACCTGCACATGTCTCTGCTGGGGAGGAGAGTGCTAGGGAACCTACGTCTCTCACACACTTTCTAGGCACCCACGGAGTCAGCCTCTGGGAGTGTGGGGATGCAAAACCCAGCCAGGGGCCCTTGGAACCTGGTGCTCTCCGTGCGGAGCTTTGTCTGGGCGGCCAAGGAACCGCTGAAGGAGCCCTGCTGTTGCCCTTCGCTTCCCTCTGACAGAGCTTTCACTGCTGGAGCCCTTGGCAGTGTGCAACCCACCAGCCCCTAAGCCCTCCTCAAGGACGCTTGGGACCTAAGTGCAAAGGCAAGGCAGGGGTAGAGCTGAAGCCAGGAAGGCGCCAGTGGCGTTTCCGAGCCTCACACAGCCTGCTCCTTCCTGGGGAGGGAGCCTTAAAGCAAGGCAAGTCTGCGCAAGGCTCGCCTATGGCAGAGCATCTTGGTGCCAGGAACTCTGCCAGATCGGGCCTCTGAACAGAGCTAGAGATCTGCCGTACTGGAGTCGCACTTAGCTTCGTGTAAGCAGGGATTTCAGCTTGACGGGGACTTGCTGCCTCCTCTTCCCCCGAGGAGGCTCGCTTCCCTGCTGGCTGTGCACTCGCCTATCAGGCGGGGGCGCAGGGCTCCTCCAGCAGGTCTTGCCTCAGGGGCTGCTTCCCCTGAGTTGGGGCTGTGGGCAGGAACCCAGACACGCAGGATCAGGCCCCAAACACCTGCACATGTCTCTGCTGGGGAGGAGAGTGCTAGGGAACCTACGTCTGTCATACACTTTCTGGGCACCCAAGGAATCAGCCTCCGTGTGTGCGGGGCTGAAAACCCCAGCCAGGGGACCTGGGAGCCTGGTGCTCTCCGTGTGGCGCTGAATCTGGGCGGCCAAGCAACCGCTGGAGGAGCCCTGCAGTTGCCCTTCCCTTCCCTCTGACAGAATTCTCACTGCTGGAGCCCTTGGCAGTGTGCAACCCACCAGCCCCTAAGCTCTCCTTAAGGAGGACTGGGACCTAAGTGCAAAGGCAAGGCAGGATTGGAGCTGAGGCAAGAAAGGCGCCAGTGGCGACTCCCAGGCTCCTGCTGCCTGCTCCTTCCTGGAGAGGCAGCCTAAAAGCAAGGCAAGTCTGGGCAAGGCTAGCCCCCGGCAGAGCAGCCTCGCGCCAGGAACTCTGCCAGATCGGGGCTCTGAGCAGAGCTAGAGCTCTGCCGTACTGGAGGCGCACTTAGCTCCGTGCAAGCAGGGCTTTCAACTTGACGGGGCTGGGCTGCCTCCTCTTCCCCCGAGGAGGCTCGCTTCCCTGCTGGCTGTGCACTCGCCTATCAGGCGGGGGCGCAGGGCTCCTCCAGCAGGTCTTGCCTCAGGGGCTGCTTCCCCTGAGTTGGGGCTGTGGGCAGGAACCCAGACACGCAGGATCAGGCCCCAACCACCTGCACATGTCTCTGCTGGGGAGGAGAGTGCTAGGGAACCTACGTCTGTCATACACTTTCTGGGCACCCAAGGAATCAGCCTCCGTGTGTGCGGGGCTGAAAACCCCAGCCAGGGGCCCTGGGAGCCTGGTGCTCTCGGTGCGGCGCTGATTCTAGGCGGCCTAGAAACCGCTGGAGGAGCCCTGCAGTTGCCCTTCCCTTCCCTCTGACAGAGCTCTCACTGCTGAAGCCCTTGGCAGTGTGCAACCCACCACCCCCTAAGCCCTCCCCAACCACGCCTGGCACCTATGTGCAAAGGCAAGGCAGGATTGGAGCTGAGGCAAGGAAGGCACCAGTGGCGTCTCCCAGGCTCGCTCAGACAGCTCCTTCCTGGGGAGGGAGCCTAAAAGCAAGGCAAGTCTGGGCAAGGCGAGCCCCCGGCCGAGCAGCCTCGCGCCAGAAACTCTGCCAGATCGGGGCTCTGAGCAGAGCTAGAGCTCTGCCGTACTGGAGGCCCACTTAGCTCCGTGCAAGCAGGGCTTTCCTCTTGACTGGGCTCGGCTGCCTCCTCTTCTCCCGAGGAGGCTCGCTACACTGCTGGCTGTGCTCTCGCCTATCAGGCGGGCGCGCAGGGCTCCTCCAGCAGGTCTTGCCTCAGGGGCTGCTTCCCCTGAGTTGAGGCTGTGGGCGGGAACCCAGACACGCAGGATAAGGCCCCAACCACCTGCACATGTCTCTGCTGGGGAGGAGAGTGCTAGGGAACCTACGTCTCTCACACACTTTCTAGGCACCCACGGAGTCAGCCTCTGGGAGTGTGGGGATGCAAAACCCAGCCAGGGGCCCTTGGAACCTGGTGCTCTCCGTGCGGAGCTTTGTCTGGGCGGCCAAGGAACCGCTGAAGGAGCCCTGCTGTTGCCCTTCGCTTCCCTCTGACAGAGCTTTCACTGCTGGAGCCCTTGGCAGTGTGCAACCCACCAGCCCCTAAGCCCTCCTCAAGGACGCTTGGGACCTAAGTGCAAAGGCAAGGCAGGGGTAGAGCTGAAGCCAGGAAGGCGCCAGTGGCGTTTCCGAGCCTCACACAGCCTGCTCCTTCCTGGGGAGGGAGCCTTAAAGCAAGGCAAGTCTGCGCAAGGCTCGCCTATGGCAGAGCATCTTGGTGCCAGGAACTCTGCCAGATCGGGCCTCTGAACAGAGCTAGAGATCTGCCGTACTGGAGTCGCACTTAGCTTCGTGGTAAGCAGGGATTTCAGCTTGACGGGGACTTGCTGCCTCCTCTTCCCCCGAGGAGGCTCGCTTCCCTGCTGGCTGTGCACTCGCCTATCAGGCGGGGGCGCAGGGCTCCTCCAGCAGGTCTTGCCTCAGGGGCTGCTTCCCCTGAGTTGGGGCTGTGGGCAGGAACCCAGACACGCAGGATCAGGCCCCAAACACCTGCACATGTCTCTGCTGGGGAGGAGAGTGCTAGGGAACCTACGTCTGTCATACACTTTCTGGGCACCCAAGGAATCAGCCTCCGTGTGTGCGGGGCTGAAAACCCCAGCCAGGGGACCTGGGAGCCTGGTGCTCTCCGTGTGGCGCTGAATCTGGGCGGCCAAGCAACCGCTGGAGGAGCCCTGCAGTTGCCCTTCCCTTCCCTCTGACAGAATTCTCACTGCTGGAGCCCTTGGCAGTGTGCAACCCACCAGCCCCTAAGCTCTCCTTAAGGAGGACTGGGACCTAAGTGCAAAGGCAAGGCAGGATTGGAGCTGAGGCAAGAAAGGCGCCAGTGGCGACTCCCAGGCTCCTGCTGCCTGCTCCTTCCTGGAGAGGCAGCCTAAAAGCAAGGCAAGTCTGGGCAAGGCTAGCCCCCGGCAGAGCAGCCTCGCGCCAGGAACTCTGCCAGATCGGGGCTCTGAGCAGAGCTAGAGCTCTGCCGTACTGGAGGCGCACTTAGCTCCGTGCAAGCAGGGCTTTCAACTTGACGGGGCTGGGCTGCCTCCTCTTCCCCCGAGGAGGCTCGCTTCCCTGCTGGCTGTGCACTCGCCTATCAGGCGGGGGCGCAGGGCTCCTCCAGCAGGTCTTGCCTCAGGGGCTGCTTCCCCTGAGTTGGGGCTGTGGGCAGGAACCCAGACACGCAGGATCAGGCCCCAACCACCTGCACATGTCTCTGCTGGGGAGGAGAGTGCTAGGGAACCTACGTCTGTCATACACTTTCTGGGCACCCAAGGAATCAGCCTCCGTGTGTGCGGGGCTGAAAACCCCAGCCAGGGGCCCTGGGAGCCTGGTGCTCTCGGTGCGGCGCTGATTCTAGGCGGCCTAGAAACCGCTGGAGGAGCCCTGCAGTTGCCCTTCCCTTCCCTCTGACAGAGCTCTCACTGCTGAAGCCCTTGGCAGTGTGCAACCCACCACCCCCTAAGCCCTCCCCAACGACGCCTGGCACCTATGTGCAAAGGCAAGGCAGGATTGGAGCTGAGGCAAGGAAGGCACCAGTGGCGTCTCCCAGGCTCGCTCAGACAGCTCCTTCCTGGGGAGGGAGCCTAAAAGCAAGGCAAGTCTGGGCAAGGCGAGCCCCCGGCCGAGCAGCCTCGCGCCAGAAACTCTGCCAGATCGGGGCTCTGAGCAGAGCTAGAGCTCTGCCGTACTGGAGGCCCACTTAGCTCCGTGCAAGCAGGGCTTTCCTCTTGACTGGGCTCGGCTGCCTCCTCTTCTCCCGAGGAGGCTCGCTACACTGCTGGCTGTGCTCTCGCCTATCAGGCGGGCGCGCAGGGCTCCTCCAGCAGGTCTTGCCTCAGGGGCTGCTTCCCCTGAGTTGAGGCTGTGGGCGGGAACCCAGACACGCAGGATAAGGCCCCAACCACCTGCACATGTCTCTGCTGGGGAGGAGAGTGCTAGGGAACCTACGTCTCTCACACACTTTCTAGGCACCCACGGAGTCAGCCTCTGGGAGTGTGGGGATGCAAAACCCAGCCAGGGGCCCTTGGAACCTGGTGCTCTCCGTGCGGAGCTTTGTCTGGGCGGCCAAGGAACCGCTGAAGGAGCCCTGCTGTTGCCCTTCGCTTCCCTCTGACAGAGCTTTCACTGCTGGAGCCCTTGGCAGTGTGCAACCCACCAGCCCCTAAGCCCTCCTCAAGGACGCTTGGGACCTAAGTGCAAAGGCAAGGCAGGGGTAGAGCTGAAGCCAGGAAGGCGCCAGTGGCGTTTCCGAGCCTCACACAGCCTGCTCCTTCCTGGGGAGGGAGCCTTAAAGCAAGGCAAGTCTGCGCAAGGCTCGCCTATGGCAGAGCATCTTGGTGCCAGGAACTCTGCCAGATCGGGCCTCTGAACAGAGCTAGAGATCTGCCGTACTGGAGTCGCACTTAGCTTCGTGGTAAGCAGGGATTTCAGCTTGACGGGGACTTGCTGCCTCCTCTTCCCCCGAGGAGGCTCGCTTCCCTGCTGGCTGTGCACTCGCCTATCAGGCGGGGGCGCAGGGCTCCTCCAGCAGGTCTTGCCTCAGGGGCTGCTTCCCCTGAGTTGGGGCTGTGGGCAGGAACCCAGACACGCAGGATCAGGCCCCAAACACCTGCACATGTCTCTGCTGGGGAGGAGAGTGCTAGGGAACCTACGTCTGTCATACACTTTCTGGGCACCCAAGGAATCAGCCTCCGTGTGTGCGGGGCTGAAAACCCCAGCCAGGGGACCTGGGAGCCTGGTGCTCTCCGTGTGGCGCTGAATCTGGGCGGCCAAGCAACCGCTGGAGGAGCCCTGCAGTTGCCCTTCCCTTCCCTCTGACAGAATTCTCACTGCTGGAGCCCTTGGCAGTGTGCAACCCACCAGCCCCTAAGCTCTCCTTAAGGAGGACTGGGACCTAAGTGCAAAGGCAAGGCAGGATTGGAGCTGAGGCAAGAAAGGCGCCAGTGGCGACTCCCAGGCTCCTGCTGCCTGCTCCTTCCTGGAGAGGCAGCCTAAAAGCAAGGCAAGTCTGGGCAAGGCTAGCCCCCGGCAGAGCAGCCTCGCGCCAGGAACTCTGCCAGATCGGGGCTCTGAGCAGAGCTAGAGCTCTGCCGTACTGGAGGCGCACTTAGCTCCGTGCAAGCAGGGCTTTCAACTTGACGGGCTGGGCTGCCTCCTCTTCCCCCGAGGAGGCTCGCTTCCCTGCTGGCTGTGCACTCGCCTATCAGGCGGGGGCGCAGGGCTCCTCCAGCAGGTCTTGCCTCAGGGGCTGCTTCCCCTGAGTTGGGCTGTGGGCAGGAACCCAGACACGCAGGATCAGGCCCCAAACACCTGCACATGTCTCTGCTGGGGAGGAGAGTGCTAGGGAACCTACGTCTGTCATACACTTTCTGGGCACCCAAGGAATCAGCCTCCGTGTGTGCGGGGCTGAAAACCCCAGCCAGGGGCCCTGGGAGCCTGGTGCTCTCCGTGTGGCGCTGAATCTAGGGCGGCCAAGCAAACCGCTGGAGGAGCCCTGCAGTTGCCCTTCCCTTCCCTCTGACAGAGCTTCTCACTGCTGGAGCCCTTGGCAGTGTGCAACCCACCAGCCCCTAAGCCTCTCCTTAAGGACGACTGGCACCTAAGTGCAAAGGCAAGGCAGGATTGGAGCTGAGGCAAGAAAGGCCGCAGTGGCGACTCCCAGGCTCCTGCTGCCTGCTCCTTCCTGGGAGAGGCAGCCTAAAAGCAAGGCAAGTCTGGGCAAGGCTAGCCCCCGGCAGAGCAGCCTCGCGCCAGGAACTCTGCCAGATCGGGGCTCTGAGCAGAGCTAGAGCTCTGCCGTACTGGAGGCGCACTTAGCTCCGTGCAAGCAGGGCTTTCAACTTGACGGGGCTGGGCTGCCTCCTCTTCCCCCGAGGAGGCTCGCTTCCCTGCTGGCTGGTGCACTCGCCTATCAGGCGGGGGGGCGCAGGGCTCCTCCAGCAGGTCTTGCCCTCAGGGGCTGCTTCCCCTGAGTTGGGGCTGTGGGCAGGAACCCAGACACGCAGGATCAGGCCCCAACCACCTGCACATGTCTCTGCTGGGGAAGGAGAGTGCTAGGGAACCTACGTCTGTCATACACTTTCTGGGCCACCCAAGGAATCAGCCTCCGTGTGTGCGGGGCTGAAAACCCCAGCCAGGGCCCTGGGAGCCTGGTGCTCTCGTGCGGCGCTGATTCTAGGCGGCCTAGAAACCGCTGGAGGAGCCCTGCAGTTGCCCTTCCCTTCCCTCTGACAGAGCTCTCACTGCTGAAGCCCTTGGCAGTGTGCAACCCACCACCCCCTAAGCCCTCCCCAACCACGCCTGGCACCTATGTGCAAAGGCAAGGCAGGATTGGAGCTGAGGCAAGGAAGGCACCAGTGGCGTCTCCCAGGCTCGCTCAGACAGCTCCTTCCTGGGGAGGGAGCCTAAAAGCAAGGCAAGTCTGGGCAAGGCGAGCCCCGGCGAGCAGCCTCGCGCCAGAAACTCTGCCAGATCGGGGCTCTGAGCAGAGCTAGAGCTCTGCCGTACTGGAGGCCACTTAGCTCCGTGCAAGCAGGGCTTTCCTCTTGACTGGGCTCGGCTGCCTCCTCTTCTCCCGAGGAGGCTCGCTACACTGCTGGCTGTGCTCTCGCCTATCAGGCGGGCGCGCAGGGCTCCTCCAGCAGGTCTTGCCTCAGGGCTGCTTCCCCTGAGTTGAGGCTGTGGCGGGAACCCAGACACGCAGGATGGCCCAACACACCTGCACATGTCTCTGCTGGGGAGGAGAGTGCTAGGGAACCTACGTCTCTCACACACTTTCTAGGCACCCACGGAGTCAGCCTCTGGGAGTGTGGGATGCAAAACCCAGCCAGGGGCCCTTGAACCTGGTGCTCTCCGTGCGGAGCTTTGTCTGGGCGGCAAGGAACCGCTGAAGGAGCCCTGCTGTTGCCCTTCGCTTCCCTCTGACAGAGCTTTCACTGCTGGAGCCCTTGGCAGTGTGCAACCCACCAGCCCCTAAGCCCTCCTCAAGGACGCTTGGGACCTAAGTGCAAAGGCCAAGCAGGGTAGAGCTGAAGCCAGGAAGGCGCCAG
>NW_017216283.1:0-13299 GCF_001704415.2 Capra hircus
CACTGGGGAGGAATCCTCAGGTTCCGGCCCCGACTCCACACAAGGTCTTAGGCCCCAACATCGACGGAGAGGAATCCCGAAAGGCCCCCTTGCAACTCCCATGGCACTGGCCTTTCCTGAGGCCACCAGAGCGGGTCCCTGAGTCCCCGTCTTAACTCGAGAGACCCTGCCCAACTCTAGAAAATCCAGGAGGTTCTCCCCTCCAGGCGAGATGAGGCCCATTTCCTCTGAGGCGCTCTGGAGGCTCATCACACCTAAACTCTGGAAATTCAAAAGGTCCTTGCCTGCAACTCAAGAAGTTCCCCGACATACCCGTCTCCACTAGAGAGGAAGCACGAGGGTCCCGCCCACATCCAGAGGAACCCCGTTTCCGCCTGGCAGCTTGAGATGAGGGATCCTATCCTGCTTAGTCAGGAAAGATTTTTCGGCGTTCCCGTGGCATCTCAAGAGTAAGGGCTCTCAATAGGAAAGGCGAGAGGAACTCCAGGGTCGTGCCACCATTCAAGAGTCCCCCAGATGTGTCAGTCCATTTCAGAGGAACCTGTTTTCCCTGCACTGCCTCGACTTTCACGCCGAGTATCGACTCACACCATGTGGCACGTGGGACAGCCCTGGGAAAGCCCTGGAAAGCCTCAAGGGAAAGCCACAGATCCCTTGATCCCCGCCGACGGGAAGCGTGACACACCTGCTACACTGTCCCTGAGGTCACGGTCGTATGTTGAGAGCACCTGCCGCAACTCGAGAAAAATCCAGGAGGTTCTCTGCTTCAGTCGAGATGAGGCCCATTTTCTCTGCGGCGTCTCGAGAGTAATCACGCCTAAACTCTGGAACTTCCAAAGGGTCCTACACACCCTTGCTTCAACTCAAGAAGTTCCCCGACATACCCGTCTCCACTCCAGAGGAAGCACGAGGGTCCGGCCACCTCCAGAGGAGCTCCGTTTCCTCCTCCAAACTCGAGATGAGGGATCCTTCTCTGCTTCCTCGGGAAAGAATTTCCGACGTTTCCGACGCATCTCAAGAGGAGGCGCGCTGCACAGGAAAGGCGAGAGGAACTCATGGGTCGTGCCACCATTCCAAGAGTCCCCCAGATGTCTCAGTCCATTCTAGAGGATCCTGTTTTCCCTGCACTGCTTCGACTTGCACGGCGAGGATCGCGGTGGCAGAGGCGAGGATCGCGGTGGTACGTGGGAGAGCCCTGTGGGAAAGCCTCGTCTGAAAGCCTCGAGGGAAAGCCACAGATCCCTTGATCCACGCGATGGGAAGCGTGACACTGCTGCTACAGCACGGGAGGAAAGCGCACGTGCATGCCCCCACTCGAGACGAGGACTGACTCCCCTGGGGAGACTCCAGAAGTACCTCAAGATGCATGTCAGCCCTGGAGAGGAATCTTCAGGTTCTGGCCCCGACTCCACACAAGGTCTTAGGCCCTGGCATCGACGGGAGATGAATAGCGACACGCCCTCTAGTAACTTGCATGGGGACTGGCCTTTACTGAGGTCACCAGAGCGGGTCCATGAGGTCCCCGTCAGTAAGTCGAGAGCACCTGCCGCAACTCGGTAAAATCCAGGAGGTTCTCCCCTCCAGGCGAGATGAGGCCCGTTTCCACTGAGGTGTCTCGAGGCTAATCACACGTGACCTCTGGAACTTCCAAAGAGTCTTTCACAGTCATGCCTGCAACTCAAGAAGTTCCCCGACATACCCGTCTCCACTCCAGAGGAAGCACGAGAGTCCCGCCCACATCCAGAGGAGCTCCGTTTCCGCCTCGTAGCTCGAGATGAGGGATTCTTTCCCTGCTTGGTCCGGAAAGAATTCCCGGCATTCCCATCGCATCTCAACGGGAGGCGCTCTCCAAAGGAAAGGGGAGAGGAACTGCAGGGTCGTGCCACCATTCCGAGACTCCCCGAGACGTCTCAGTCCATTCCACAGGAACTTGTTTTCCCTTCACTGCCTCGGCTTTCACGCCGAGGATCGACTCACACCACCGTGGCACGTGGGACAGCGCTGTGGGAAAACCTCGTGGGAAAGACTCGAGGGAAAGCCACAGATCCCTTGGTCCACGCAAGGGGAAGCGTGACACTGCTGCTACAGCATGGGAAGAAAGGGCACGCTCATACCCCCAGTCGAGATGAGGCCTCACTCCCTTGTGGAGACTCCAGAAGTACCCCAAAATCCATGTCAGTACTGGAGAGGAATCCTCAGGTTCCGGCCCGACTCCACACAAGGTCTTAGGCCCCGGCATCGACGGGAGAGGAATCACGAGAGGCCCCCTAGGAACACGCATGATGACTGGCCTTTCCTGTGGCCGCCAGAGCGGGTCCCTGAAGTCCCCGTCGTAACTCGAGAGCACCTGCTGAAACTAGGGAATATCCAGGAGCCTCTCCATTCCAGGCGACATGAGGCACATTTCCGCTGAGGCATCTTGAGACTAACCACACCTAACCTCTGGAACTTCCAAAGGGTCCTTCACACCCTTGCTGCAACTCAAGAAGTTCCCCGACATACCCGTTCCTCTTCACATTCTGCCATAATGGTGGTGTCATCTGCATATCTAAGTTTATTGATATTTCTACCGGCAATCTTGATTCCAGCTCATGTATCTTCCATCCCAGCATTTTTCATGATGTACTCTGCATATAAGTTAAATAAACAGGGTGACGATATACAGCCTTGACATACTCCTTTTCCTTTTTGGAACCAGTCTGTTGTTCCATGTCCTGCCCTAACTGTTGCCTCCTGACCTTCATCCAGATTTCTCAAGAGGCAGGTTAGGTGGTCTGGTATTCCCATCTCTTTCAGAATTGTGGCTAAGACAACAGTATAAGGACCTTTCCGATGTCAGGCCAAGGAATTGTGTTTCCAGTCATTGAGCCACACCTGATCACTGAGCACAAATTCATGAATCTGTTCCTCAAGGGGGAATGATATTTTTTTTTTATACAAACTTAGTTACCTGATTTATTACCTTACCTAATTGTTCCATCTGCTGTGAAATCCCACCCCCTTACTTGTGGCAAATCTGCTAACACCTGCCTCACTGTGGGAGGGGGTCTCCCATAGAAAATTTCATAAGGACAACAACTATGGGAACGTGCGGTAACCCATAATATGAGTAAGTCTGCCGGAAGCAAGCCCATCCATGTACAGTCAGTTTCTATGATCCATTTAGAAAGTGTCTCTTCAAGAGTTTGGTTGTTTCTTTCCACCATTCCAGAACACTGGGGCCTATATGCTGTATGTAATTTCCACTGATATTTAGAGCTTCACATACCTGTTAATTAACGCGGCTACAAAGACAGGGCCATTGTCGGATTCTATACTGGTTGGAAACCCAAGTCTGGGAATTATTTCTCAAATCAGCGAGCTACTTCATTTTCTTTTTCAGATCAGGTAGGGAAGGCCTCTGCCCAACCGGAGAAGGTACCTACTATTCTAGTAAGTCATGATAACAGGTGACTGCCTTTGCTTCCCCGAAGGACACTCGCTTTCCCTGCATCCTGAGAACTCCACGTCTCAGCCAGTTGGAAAAGCGCTTCTTGGAGGTCATTATTCAGGGGCAATTTCCCCTGGAGCCCGGGGCCCTAGGTAGCGGCTGCACACTCCCAGGGAAAGGCAGAGCCACAGCCACACATCTGTCCCATCCCCTTTGCTCTGTAGGAGAGCTCTAGTGAGCCTAGGTCTGTCAGGAAAATTCTTGGCTCCTATGGGGACACATTCTATGTGTGAAACTGCATCCAGGACCTAGGGGCCACAGGGCGCCTGTTTCTCTCGGGGCGGAGGGTGGGGGGCCTGAAGCAGTGCGGCCCAGCAACAGCTTCCACATCCATCCAATTGCTCTTTTCTTACCTCTGATAGAACTAGCTTTGTTCCAGCCTTTGGCAATTTGGAGGCAAGCGGGCCCCACTTCCTCCCCAAGGAGGCATGGGACCTACTCTGAATGGAAAGGCCCCTCACGGAGCTGAACCCAGGAAGGCACCCAGTCATGTCTGACACATTCCTGCATCCTGCTTCTTCATGAGCAATACCGCTATAAGCTAGGAATGTCTTTCCAAGGCTCAGAAAGGACAGGGGAGATGCATGGTGCTGCCTCTGGAATTTCAGTCCTCTGAGCAGACCTGGAGGTCTCCCCTTGAAGGAGCTCACCAGTTTCTTCCAAATACAGGCTTGCAAACACACACTTGGTGGCTGCCTCTTCTTCCCTGAAGCACGATCACTTTCCCCGCATCCTGTGAACTCTGCATCCCAGCCTGCTGGAAAAGCGCTTCTTGGAGGTGATTTTTCAGGGACAATTTTCCCTGGAGCCCGGGGCCGTAGGGAGGGCCCCATGGTCGCTGGGAACGGCAGAGTCACATCCACAGTCTGTTCTACCCCTTTTGCCCTGTAGGAGAGCTCTAGTGAGCCTAGGTCTGTCAGGAAAATTCTTGGCTCCTACAGGGACACACCCTGTGTGTTAACCTGCATATCGGACCTAGGGGCCACAGGGCGCCTGTTCCTCTCGGGGGGGACCCTGAAGTGGTGCGGCCCAGCAACAGCCTGAACATCCATCCGATTGCTCTTTCCTTCCTTCTGATAGAGCTAGCTTTGCTTCTCGCTTTGGCATTTCGGAAGCCAGGGGGAGCCCCACCGCTGTTGTCCTGGGGTCTATTGGAGGTACCAGGTCTATTGGACCCCAGCATGGCACCCAACCCCCTCAGACACACTCCCGCAGCCTCCTTCCCCATGGGCAGGACTGTTCTGACCTAGGAATGTGTTCCCAAGGCTCAGAAAATGCAGGGAGACACACGGCCCTGACTCTGGAACAGAGGCCGTTGGAGCAGGCCTGGAGGTCTGACGTCTGAGACGCCAAACACTTGCTGCAAGATACAGGTGTGAAAACACACTCTCTGGGGCTGCCTTTCCTTCCTCCAAGGAAGAGACCTTTTCCAGTCTCCTCCGTGCTGAGTCATACAAGGCTGGAAAAGTCTGGCTTCGAGGGCATTTCTCAGCGGCAAGGGCCCCTGAGGCCCTGCACCCAGGGAGGGATCCTACTCTCCCAGCGGAAGTCAAAGCAACCTCCAAACAGCTGTTCTATCATGTTTCCTCTGCAGGAGGGAGCTAGTGAGCCCAGGTCTGTCTGGAACGTTCTTGGATCCTGCGGGGAAATCATCCTGGGAGCCCACCTGGATACCAGTCGTAGGGGCTAAAATTTGCATTTTCCTTCCTTGGAGCCCTAACGCAGTAGAGCCTAGCAACTGCTTGAAAATCCATCCTGTTGCTGTTTTCTTCCCTCTGACAGAGCGAGCTTTGCTCCCCATTTTGGGATTTCAGAGGCAAGGTGGTGGCCTGCAACTCCTTGCCTGGGGTCCATTGGAGGTGCAAGGTGCCCTCGACCAGGTGACCCCAGCATGACACCTGGCCCCCTCAGACACACTCCCGCAGCCTGCTTCCCCATGGGCAGGACTGCTCTCACCTAGGAATGTGTTTGCAAGGCCAGGAAACTGCAGGGAGACACAAGGCCCTGATTCTGGCATTGAGTCTGTTGGAACAGGCCTGCAGGTCTTCTGTCTAACAAGCCAAACACTTGCTGCAAGATACAGGCCTGAAAACACACTCTTGGGCTGCCTTTCCTTCCTCCAAGGAAGAGAGTTTTCTCAGACTCCTGTGGGCTGAGAGTCACACAGGGCTGAAAAGCACTTGCTGGGAGATTATTTTTCATTGGCCATGGCCCCTGAGGCCCTGTGCTCAGGGAGGGCTCCCTCCCTCCCAGGGAAAGTCAAAGGAAGCTCCAAACGGCTGTTCAATCATGTTTCTGAGAGAGTCATTGCCAAGGCAGGTTTGTAAGAAGTTCAAGGGTCCCCAAGGAGAGAGGGCTCTAGAATTCTCAAGGAGGAAGAAAGGACAAACTGTTTTTCCCTCTACATTCCTTAGGATTATATAACAATCATGCATCCTTCTTGAGGACGGTCTCTGGAAAAAACCTTCTGGCTAATCCTGTTATCTGAAAATGTCAATTATGGGAGTAGGTCTAGTGAGTCTTTACAACCTCCAGACATTCTTTTGTTCGTTGTCATAACTTATTGGAGAGTTTATAACTCCATTACTAACACTAGCAAGGGGGTACGCTTTCTGCCGCTTGTGATGTCTCTGTCAGAAGCTTTCTCTATCTCCTTTATCCTTTAATAAAACTCTATTGCACAAAAGCTCTGAGCAATCAAGCCTCGTCTTGGGCCCTGGATTGAATTCTTCTCCTCCATAAGCCAAGAATCCCAGCATCTTTTCGTGGTTCAGCAACAATATTTCATTTCCTCTGCAGGAGAGAGCTAGTGAGCTTAGGTCTGTCTGGAACATTCTTGGATCCTGTGGGGAAAATATCCTGTGCACACATCTGGATACTGGGCCTAGAGGCCAAAATTTGCATTTCTTTCCCGGGGAGCCCTAACGTGGTGTGACTTAGCAACTGCTTGAAAATCCATCCCATTGCTGTTTTCCTCCTTCTGACAGAGCTAGCTTTGTTCCCTGCTTTGGGATATCTCAACCGAAGGGCCGGTCCATAGCTACTCGCCTGGGGCCCATTGGATGTGCAAGGTGCCCTCGACTAGGTGACCCTAGCATGGCACTCAGCCCGCTCAGACACACTCCCGAGGCTTCTTTCTCATGGGAAGCACTGCTCCAACCTAGGAATGTGTCTGCAATGCTTGGAAAGTGCAGTGAGACACACAGCCCTGACTCTGCAATTGAGGCCCTCAGAGCAAGCCTGCAGCTCTGATGTCTGAGAAGCAAAACACTTGCTGCAAAGAGAGGCCTGAAAACACACTCTCTGTGGATGACTTTCCTTCCTCTAAGGAAGATAGTTTTCCCGGTCTCCTGCTTCCTGAATGTCACACAGCTGGAATGCGCTTGCTTGGAGGTCGTGATTCAGTGGCAATGACCCCTGAGGCCCTTTGCCCAGGGAGGGCTCCCACACTCACAGGCAAATCAAAGCAACTTCCAAGTGAGTCAGCTCTTCACATCAAGTGGCCAAAGTATTGGAGTTTCAGGTTCAGTATTAGTCCTTCCAATGTATATTCAGACCTGATTTCCTTTAGGATGGAGTGGTTGCGTCTCCTTGTAGTCTAAGCGACCTACAAGCATCTTCTCCAACACCACAGTTCAAAAGCATCCAATTTTCAGCTGTCACTTTCTTTATAGTACATCTTTCATATCCATCCATGACATATGGAAAAACCATAGCCTTGACTGGATGGATCTTTGTTGGCAAAGCAACGTCTCGGCTTTTTATTACGCTGTCTAGTTTGGTCATCACTTTTCTTCCAAGTCATACATATGTTTTAAGTTCATGGAGGCAGCCATCACCTGCAGTGATTTCCAAGCCCCCAAAAATAGTCTGCTGCTGTTTCCAATGTTTTCCCATCTATTTGCCATGAAGTGATGAGACTGGATGCAATGATTTTACTTTTCTGAATGCTGAGCTTTAAGCTAACTTTTTCACTCTTCCTCTTTCACTTTCATCAGGAGACTCTTTAGTTCTTCTTCACTTTCTGCCATAAGGGTGGTGTCATCTGCATATCTGAGATTCTTGATATTTCTCCCAGCAAACTGGATTCCAGCGTGTGCTTCCTCCAGCCCAGTGTTTCTCATGATGTACTCTGCACATAATTTAAATAAGCAGGTGACAATATGCAGCCTTGACATATTCCTTTTCCTATTTAGAACCAGTCTGTTGTTCCATGTCCAGTTCGAACTGTTTCTTCCTGACCTGCATACAGGTTTCTCAAGAGACAGGTCAGGTGGTCTGGTATTCCCATCTCTTTCAGAATTTTTCCCAGTTTATTGTGATCCACACAGTCAAAGGCTAGGGCATAGTCAATAAAGCAGAAATAGATGTGTTTTTTTTTCTGGAACTCTCTTGCTTTTTGAATGATCCAGTGGATGTTGGCAGTTTGATCTCTGGTTTCTCTGCATTTTTTAAATCCCTCTTGAACATTTGGAAGTTCACAGTTCATGTGAACTTGGAGAATTTTGAGCATTATTTTACTAGTGTGTGAGATGAGTGCAATTGTGCAGCAGCTTGAATATTCTTTGTCATTGCCTTTCTTTGGGATTGGAATGAAAACTGACCTAATGACTAGGTGTTTTGAAGAAAAAAAAATCATTTTAACCCATTTTCTCTGAAGTGCAAGGCATATCATGGCCATCCCTGAATCATAAAGTCACCTTTTCTTTATGTACTCATAGTTTCATGCCTAAATTATAGGCCAACTCGTGCTCAAATTGACTCTGATGTCAGGGGCAGATCAACTAATAAAAAAGCTTGGATTGTCCCTCTGGAGGAAAGTGAGATCTTGGTCCCACGAGAAGAATCTGAAGGGTTAAGGGAACTTGCAAGAGTGGGGAAAGCTTAGTCCATCCTACATGTACCAAAATCTTAAATAAGGCTTATTTACTTTACCGAAGTAAAAAAAACAGATGATGAAAACAATTATAAATCAAGGAAAGGTAAAGAAACTCATAGTCTGTTATCAAAATTGCATTCTAAGAAAACTTTGTTCTCTTAACCTAGAGAGGAGACTAAATTGCATCTGGTGCCAGCTTACCAGAAGACAAACAAACAAACAAACAAATTATCGGTAAGCTTAAAAAAAGTATATTCCATATATCTTGAAGTAGCAGTATTTCTGCAAAGGCATCAGTGTGAAACCATAGAGGACATGGTTAAAACCTGATTAAATATAAATTGACAATGTAATCTGGTCACTGCTGCCGACTTGAAATGCTTTCATATGATAACTGGAATTATAACTGACAGCATTTGACCAGGACATATCAGATTTTCACGGATGTCACATAATTTCTAGGATATCTATATTAGGAACTGAAGGAATCTTTGAACCTAGGAAAGAAAACAACAGTCTCAAAGGCCCTTGCTGAATCATCTATCAGCAAGGAATGTCTTTGCAAGGATCGCAAAGTGAAGGGAAAATACACCGACCTGCCTCTGCAACTTCGGTCCTCTGAGCAGATCTGGAGGTCTCCCTTTGTATAAGCTAACCTGTTCCTTCCAAATAGAGGTTTGCAACACAAAACAAGTGGCCGCCTATTCTTCCCCGAAGGAGGCTCTCTTTCCCCACATCCTGCGAACTCCCTTTCCCAGCCTCCTGGAAAAGCGCTTCTTGCAGTTCCTTTCAGAAAATCCTATGGACGGAGAAGCCTGGTAGGCTGCAGTCCGTGGGGTCGCTGAGGGTCGGACACGACTGAGCGACTGCACTTTCATTTTCACTTTCATGCATTGGAGAAGGCAATGGCAACCCACTTACTGTCCTTGCCTGGAGAATCCCAGGGACGGGGGAGCCTAGTGGGCTACCGTCTATGGCGTCGCACAGAGTCGAACACGACTGAAGCAACTTAGCAGCAGCAGCAGCAGCAGTTCCTTTCTTAGGGGCAGTTATCCCTGAGATTGGGACCTGGAAAGGCAGAGCCACCTCCACACACACGTCTTTTCTGTCCCCTTTCCTCTGGAGGAGAGCTTTAGTGAGCCTAGGTCTGTCAGGAAAATTCTTGGCTTTGACGGGATCACACCCGGTGTGTGAACCTGCATACCCGACCTAGGGGCCACAGGGCACCTGTTTTGCTCAAGCGGGTCCTGGAGGGGTGCAGCATAGCAAGAGCTTAAAAATCCATCCAATTTGTCTTTTTTTTACCTCGGAGAGAACGAGTTTGCTCCACCTCCACCCTTTGGCAGTGTGGAGGGAAGAGGGCACCACCCTCTCCCAAAGGGGACATAGGGCCTACCAGGAGAGAAAGGCCCCTTGAGGAGCTGAGCCCAGGTAGGCAGCCAGTGATGTCAAGCACACTCCCGCTGCTTGCTTCTTCATGGGCACTCCCACGATCTGCTAGGAATGTCTTTGCAAGGATCTCAAAGGGAAGGTGAGATACATGGCCCTGTCTCTGGAACTTCAGTCCTCTGAGCAGATCTGGAGGTCTTGAGTTGTATAGCAAACCTGTTCCTTCCAAATAGAGGCTTGCAAACACACCCCCGGTGGTTGGCTCTTCTTCCCCGAAGAAGTCTTTCTTTCCCCACATGCTGCGAACTCCCTGTCCCAACCTCCAAGAATAGCGCTTCTTGCCATTCCTTTCTTAGAGGCAGTTATCCCTGAGCTTGGGGCCGTAGGGAGTAGCCCCACACTCACAGGGAAAGGCAAAGACTCCTCCATACATTCTCCTCTATCCCCTTTGCTCTGGAGGAGAGCTCTAGTGAGCCTAGGTCTTTCAGGAAAATTCTTGGCTTGGACAGGATCTCACCCTGTTTGTGAACCTGCATACCCAACCAGGGGCCACAGAGCACCTGTTTCAGTAAAGTGGCCCTGAAAGGGTGCAGCCTAGCAAGAGCTTGAAAATCCATTCAATTGCTGTTTTTGTACCTCTGACAGAGCGAGCTTGGCTCCACCCTTTGGCCAGTGAGGAGAAAAGAGGCATGACACCCTCCCCAAGGGGACATGGGGCCTACTTCGAGAGGAAAGGCCCCTTGTGGAGTTGAGGCCAGGAAGGCACACAGTCGTGTCAAACACACTCCCACTACTTGCTTCTTCATGGGCACTCCCGCTATCAGCTAGGAATGTCTTTGCAATGATCACAAAGGGAAGGGGAGATACAGGGCCCTGCCTCTGGACCTCCGGTGCTCTGAGCAAATCTCGAGGTCTCCCATTGTTGGTCAAGGTCAAGGTCGCGTTCAGTCAAGGTCAAGGTCAAATTCAAGTTCAAGTTCACAGTCAAGTGCAAGTTCAAGGTCAAGTTTAAGTTCAAGGTCAAGTTCACGTTCAAGTTCAAGGTCAAGGTCAAGGTCAAGGTCAAGTTCAAGTTCACGGTGAATTCAGGTTAAAGTTCAAAGTCAAGGTCAAGGTCAATTCAATTCAAGTTACTCAAGGTTCAAGGTCAAGTTCAAGGTCAAGTTTACGTTCAAGTTCAAGGTCAAGGTCAAGCTCAAGTTCAAGTTCAATCAAGGTCAAGGGCTCAAGTTCAAGGTTCAAGTTCAAGTTCAAGGTCAAGTTCAAGTTCAAGTCAAGGTCAAGGTCAAGTTCAAGTTCAAGTTCAAGTTCAGGGTCAAGTTCAAGTTCAAGGCAAGTCAAGGTCAAGGTCAAGTTCAAGTCAAGGGCAAGGCAAGCAAGGCCTAGCCCACGGCCAAGGCAAGGGCAAGGCAACGCCAAGGCAAGGCCAAGCCCAGGCCAAGGCAAAGGCCTAGGCCACCAAAGCGAAGCCCAAAACCCGTAACGCCTGACAGAAGGCAGAAGCCACTAGGCCCCTGTGCAGAGGAAGCCACTGAAGGCAGCAAGGCCACAGAGATCCCAGACTCCCATTCCCACAGGAAGATGTGAGGATAAAAAGGCTTCATCCCAGCACAGCACCCGCTCCACCAACCCCCAAACCCGGCCCCCCTCCTCCCGCAGCACGCCTCCTGAAACAACACTGTCTTCCCAGAAAAGAGAAGGGAGAAGCCATGTGTGTGCCAAAGGAGCAAGATGAACAAACGATACCACGCCCTCCGACCTGGGCACACCTCACGCCTCGGAACGCCGGGCCCGGCCGAAGGGTCCCGACATTCTCGGGTGGGAGGGGGTCGACACGTTGGCCGACAGCCCTTGCCCGGGCCACCCGCAAATCCCCTGAGACGTGATCCGACCCAGGGACCGAGGGCAAATGTACGCTTGAGGTGCTGGAGGAGCTGGACGAAGCCATGTTGGGAGAGGCACACGGGCACGCTGCAGACTGCTGGCGAGTGGCGGGGACCCAGCAGCTCAGGGCTCTGGAAAGCAGGAGGCGGCTCCGCCCCCATTGACGTCAATAGGGTTTGGGGGTAGATGGAGGGTGCCGCCCCTGGCCTCTTTCCAAGCAGAGACCCTGGACGGAGTCCCGTGGAGCGAGTGGGCTTTTCCCGGGCACAACTGCCCCGGACCGCCAAGATCCCCGTTGGGGGTGGGCGGGCCGTTCGGGGGCTTTGGTTTGTGGCCCTCCCTCGCAGCGGGGGGGATCAACCCCGGGGGATCAATCAGGGGCTCTCAGCAGTACCAAGGGAGTTCACCGCCCAGGAAACGCCCCTAGGTCCCTTTGAATTGGCCACCAACGCCCCCTACCCCAGCCTGCCTTGCTCTGGGTTTCCCGCCTTTTCACATTCCACAGGTCCCTGGGCCTCGACTGTCCCCGCTGTCTCCTCCGAGGCATTCCGGGACACCGGACGCTCTCTCCAGTGCCTCCACCTAGATCCCTCGCTGTCCTCGCCTCCGTTTCTCCCCTGCCCCCTCCCCAACCTCTCCGTGGGATCTTGGCGTCATTTCCCTACAGCAGTCCCAGAGCGCCACCCCCGAGAGCTTTGAGTTGCCTGGAGCCAAGGCTCCGGCCAGAGCCCTGAGGGGCCAGCGTCTGGACTGGCAGCTAATGCCATTTGGGGCTTTTCTCACGTGGA
Source organism: Capra hircus (assembly GCF_001704415.2). Lineage (NCBI taxonomy): Eukaryota > Metazoa > Chordata > Mammalia > Artiodactyla > Bovidae > Capra > Capra hircus. The sequence continues at coordinate 12,431 of NW_017216283.1, forward strand.
GCCTAAGGCCCGCACTTCCGGCGGAACCCCACAGCGTTAGTGCCCTGGAGATACCCGCCCAAGGGGACAGTGTACCTCCTACTGTGGGGAAGGAGGTACCTGTTTTCCCTGCACTGGTTCGACTTTCACGCTGAGGATCGACTCACACCATGGTGGCACGTGGGAAAAGCCCTGTGGAAAGCCTCATGGGAAAGACTCGAGGGAAAGCCACAGAACCCTTGATCACTCGACGGGAAGCGTGCCACTTCTGCTACAGCTCGGGAGGAAAGCGCACGTGCATGTCCCCACTCGAGACGAGGACTGACTCCCCTGGGACACTCTAGAAGTAGCCCAAGATCCATGTCAGCACTGGAGAGGAACCCTCAGTTTCCGGCACCGACCCACACAAGGTCTTTAGGCCCCGGCATCGACGGGGAGAGGAATCCCGAGAGGACCCTGAGCTACTCGCATGGGGACTGGCCTTTCCTGAGGCCACCAGAGGGGACCCTGAGGTCCCCGTCGTAAGTCGAGAGCACCTGCCGCAACTTGAGAAAATCCAGGAGTTCTCCACTCCAGGCGAGATCAGGCCCATTTCCGCTGACCCGTATCGAGGCTAATCACACCTAAACTCTGGAACTTCCAAAAGGTCCTTTACACCCTTGTTGCAACTCAAGAAAGTTCCCCGACATACCCGTCTCCACTCGAGAGGAAGCATGAGAGTTCTGCCCACATCCAGAGGAGGCCCGTTTCCCCCTCCTAGCTCGAGAGGAGGGATCCTTTCCCTGCGTGGTCAGTAAAGAATTCCCGGCGTTCCCCAAGCATCTCAAGAGGAGGCGCACTTCACAGGAAAGGCGAGAGGAACTCCAGGGTCGTGCCACCATTCCCAGAGT
>NW_017216284.1:0-13299 GCF_001704415.2 Capra hircus
ATTTGGAAAGTTTTAATTGGGGTGAAATCATTATCTGGATTTCTCCTGTATAATCTGAGTCAATTACTCCAGGGATGATTGTGAGACCTTGCATAGCTAAGGAACTTCTGCCTAGTATAATTCCTAGTAAACCTGTTGGTAATGGGCCTTTAACTCCTGTAGGGATTTTCACAGTGGGGCTATCTGGTGTTAATATTGCTGAGGTGGTGGAACTGAGGTCCAGTCCTGCGCTGCCTGGGGTTGCTCTGATGAGTTCTGCGATGGGACGAAGGGAATGAATGGGTTCAGTGAGGCTGCCCCAATTGTTGTCGGGGCCTGAGGCTGGCCCCTCAATCCGTTTCCCGACTGCTGGTCGGGGCCAAAAAGGCTCCATTTCTATGGAATTGTGACCTACATTCTTTTGCCCAATGATATCCTTTTTGACAACGAGGGCAGAGAGATCTAGGGAGATTAGTATGCACAGAATTAGGCAGAGAAGAACCGGTTGCTTTTTGGGGACAAGCTCGCATAAAGTGCCCTTCCCGTCCGCAAGAGAAGCAGGCCTTGGATAAACCAATATTCTGGCCTGGACTACTGGAATGACTCTTTGACGGGTTATTTTTATTTGTAAAAAAGGACTGTACTGCCTGCTGGTAAGAATTTCCCTTTATGGCTGCAGCTATGGCAACGCCCTGCATCATTGCTGGTCCTACATCTGCACATTGCCTGATATAATCTATTATTTCCCCAGTTTTTTTTATAGGACGTAAAATGGCCTGGCAGGTAGAATTAGCATTTTCAAATGCCAGTTGTTTTATCAATATACTAGCTGCCTCAGTATTGGAAATTACTCTGTTGACTGCCTCTGCAAGTCTTGATATAAAGTCTTCATATGGCTCTTCTGGTTTTGTTTAACATTTGAGAAGGACGAGGTAGATTCTTTCCCTTCAGGCAACAAACGCCAAGCCCCAAGGGCGCAGGCGGTTACTTGATCTAAAGTAGTTTTGTCTAATCCCATTTGATCTCTAAGTGTTCCGAAATCATTAGTCCCTGCCAACATACTTTTTATAATATATCTTGGGCCATATTTTTGGTTAGCATCAGCCTGTTTTTGGGCAAGATCTTCATATTCAGTTCTCCAAAGTACATATTGACCTCCAGACAGACAAGCTTTAGCGACTGTCTTCCAGTCATGGGGTGTCATCCATCTGCCCGCTAAAGCCTCCACCAATGATACAGTATACGGGGCTTTAGGCCCATACAAAGCACAAGCCTGTTTTGAGTTCTTTAATCATTTTCATTGGAATGGGTTCCCAGTGGGGGCTGTTCTGCCGCCGCTGCCACCAAATATTATGGGGAAACAAGCCCTCAAGGTGGGGATCAAGTTCATCATCTGGGCTAGAGAAAAACCCTTCTTCCGGGGAGCTTCTAGTGGAGGCCCTTCACCCTTATAGGGAGGGGGCGGCAAGGGGTGTCCTATGTCACTTTCTTCGTACTTTGGAATTTTTTATCCGTTTTGTGTTTAGGTCTTATGGATGGTTTTACCTGGGGATGTCTGCCTTAAGCTCTCAGGTGCATATATCCTGATGGGGGACATTTGTCTTGAGCCTCTGGAAGCAGAAGGCTTAATTAAGGAAATTTCTCTTGAATTTCTGGAAGCAGGTGGTCTGGTTGGGGAAGTTTTTATTAAGCTCTTTGGAGCAGATAATCTAATTGGAGAAGTTTCTCTTAAACTCCTTGGAGCATCTTTATTTAATAAAGACCAATCCTCATCAGAATGATCTTGACTTACTTCCTTTTCCAGATCTTCCTCATCTGAAACCTGCTCTTTTTTGTCATCTCTATCTATTACCTTTTCTTGGGCAGTCATTGCAGCTATCATTTGATTCAACTGCCGATAGCTAGGTGTAGCCTCCTTTGCATCACTCTTCCTCTTCGATAGATACCTTTTTATCTGCACTTTCCTCTTTAAGGTGTACCTTTTCAGATTCAGGGGCAGGGTCTAGAGCGTCCTAATTATATTCCATAAGGAAAAGGCGTCAGTAGGCACCTTTTCTGAGCCATGTTCAGCATGGTAAGTTTTTAGTTGTTTTCCTACTCTCTCCCAGGTGTCTAAGTTAACAGTGCCTTCTTCTGGAAACCAGGGACACTGTTCTTGTACAAAGGAAAAAAAATGAATGAATATTGGATTTTTAACTTTAATTCTCGTTTAGTTAGTAACTGCAAGATTACTCCTATAAAAAGCTGTCTTTCTTTTGATTCACTGTTACCCATGTCAGAAAATTAAGTCTTATAGAAAAGTCTACCTCAACAAAAGGTTTTACCTTTGGCGAGGGGGGGTTTTGTTTTTAACCCTAGGATAGCAGGTTTCTTTTCAAACCTCTAGAGCACCAGGTTTCTCTTAAACCCTTGAACACTTCCCACTTTTCTCACCCTGTCTATCCTACAGGGGGGTCCGCAGCACCCTGAGTGGGGTCCTAGCCGTCCCGAACACTCAACACTGGGGGAGTACCCGAAAGTACTCCGGGGGAAGTGATTAAAGTCACTCCGGGGGGGAGCAACAGAGAGTGCTCTGGGGGAGCAACGGAGAGTGCTCCGGGGGGAGCAGCAGAGAGTGCTCCGGGGGGAGCTTTTTGCTCCGAGGAACATACCTTCGAATAGCCTGTTCCGGGCACCACGTGCTGGGGTCCAGCCCCTGTGGATCCAGGGAATTCGAAGGGTGGACGGCGTTGGCGTGGAAAGACTTGTTTGTTTATTAATGTAAGATTAGATTAAGAAACTATAGTGTAGTAAGAAGATTAAGTGGAGGAAGAGGGCTGAATAGCTTGGTTTACGCGGAAGGCCAATAAAATTCCAGACAAGGAATTTGCCACCATCTACGTTGGGCCACCGGCGCCCGCTTGAATATCTAAGTGTGCCTCGCCTTAAGCTCCCTTTCGTGCGGGTCTTAACAGCAGGGGCAAGTAAGTTAGACCTGGCGAGCCTCCACGCCCCAGATGGAGATTCAGCCTGAAGTTAAAGTAAAGAGCAGAGAGAGGGAAGGGGAGAGAAGAAGAGAGAGAGAGAGACATGGGGGAAGCCAGAGTCCAAGAAACCAGGCCAGAGACTAGTTCGAGAAACCGGTCCGATCCTTTATTGTTCAGAAGGCCTTTTATACTTTTGATAAAACATGGGAGATCAATGGGTAACACAGAATTATGTAGCGTTCACAGCCCAGACTCTTTCTATACATCATTTTGTATACAAAAGGTCTCAGGTGTTTACATTATCTTCTGGCCCAGAGGCTTGTTAACACTTTTTAGCTCTCTTCCTTAATGAATGTTAATTTTGTTTCCCCTGAAGTGTTTTTCTTTAATCTGCATTTCCTTAAAGCATTAAAGTTACATCTCTATAGAACAAAGGTGCAGTGGGATATAACAAAGAAGGTACTTAACTTGAAGATCTAATGTTGCTAATACCAGTCTACTACTTGTTTTTCTATATGCCAACTATATCTAAAAATAAAGGATATGAAAATTTGGCAGCAAGCATTGACTCAAAAAATGAAATTTTAATCAGTCCTATTCTAAAGATTTTGACTCTTCGGTAGCCCCTACATTCCTAGGATGTTTTAAGCTTCCTGTGCTCCTGCGGTCAGGAGGCCTCAAACAATCACACACGCAGAGTCCTGCAGGCAGGCTAGAAAGCCATCGAAGGGGTTTTTGGATTGAAACCTCTTTCAAATGCCAGAAAACTAAAGCCCTGAATTGACTTTTTCCAGAAAATGTCAGAAGAGTGGAAAAAGCAGAGCACAAAAGCCGGCAGATTTTTGTTGGGGTACATGCTTAGGAATTTCCAGAGGGGTCCCTGAAGTCTGAGCACGCCTTGCGTATGTCAGCTTCCTTCCTCATGACCTTGTCACGGCGGGATTCCTCACACTGGCTTCCGGCACATGTCAGCACTGGAGAGGAATCCTCAGGTTCCGGAACCGACTCCACACAAGGTCTTAGGCCCCAGCATCGAAGGGAACGGAATCCCGAGAGGCCCCGAGCAACTCGCATGGGGACTGGCCTTTCCTGAGGTCACCAGAGCGGGTCCCTGAGGTCGCCGTCGGAAGTCGAGAGCACCTGCTGCAACTCCAGAAAATCCAGGAGGTTCTCCCCTCCAGGCGAGATAAGGCCCATTTCCACTAAGGCGTCTCGAGGCTAATCACACCTAACCTCTGGAACTTCCAAAGGGTCCCTTCACACCCTTGCTGCAACTCAAGAAGTTCCCCGACATACCCGTCTCACTGGAGAGTAAGCACGAGAGTCCCGCCCACATCCAGAGGAGTCCCCGTTTCCGCCTCCTAGCTCGAGAGGAGGGATCCTTTCCCTGCATGGTCAGGAAAGAATTCCCGGCGTTCCCGTCGTATGTCAAGAGGAGGCGATCTCCACAGGAAAGGCGAGAGGAAACTCCAGGGTCGTGCCACCATTCCCAGAGTCCCCCAGATGTCTCAGTCAATTCCAGGGAAAACTGTTTCCCTGCCACTGCCTCGACTTTCAAGCCGAGGATCGACTCACACCACCGGTGGCACGTGGGAGAGCCCTGTGGGAAAGCCTCGTGGGAAAACCAACAGATTCCTTGATCCCCGCGAAGGGAAGAGCGACACTGCTGCTACAGCTCGGGGAGGAAAGTGCCACGTGCATGACCACACTCGAGACGAGGACTAACTCCCCTGGGTAGACTCCAGAAGTACCCAAGATCCACGTCAGCACTGGAGAGGAATGCTCAGGTTCCGGAACCTACTCCACACAAGATGTTAGGCCCTGGCATCGACGGGAGAGGAATCCCGGAGAGGCCCCGAGCAACTCGCCATGGGCACTGGTCCTTTTCCTGAGCCACCAGAGCGGGTCCCTGAGGTCCCCGTCGTAAAGTGGAGAGCACCTGCCCCAACTCGAGAAAATCCAGGAGGTTCTCCCCTCCAGCGCGAAATGAGGCCCATTTCCGCTGAGGCGTCTCGAGGTTAATCACACCTAACCTCTGGAACTTCCAAAGGGTCCTTCACACCTTGCCTGCAACTCAAGAAGTTCCCCGACATACCCGTCTCCACTCGAGAGGAAGCATGAGAGTTCCGCCCACCATCGAGATGAGCTCCGTTTCCGCCTCCTAGCTCGGAGAGGTAGTATCCTTTCCCTGCGTGGTCGGGAAAGAATCCCGCATTCCCGTCGCATCTCAAGAGGTGGCGCTCTCCACAGTAAAGGCGAGAGGAACTCCAGGGTCATGCCACCATTCCCAGAGTCCCCCAGATATCTCAGTCCATTCCAGGGAAATCTGTTTTCCCTGCACTACCTCGACTTACAAGCCGGAGGATCGACTCACACTACGGTGACACGTGGGACAGCCCTGTGGGAAAGCCTCGTGGCAAAGCCTCAAGGGAAAGCCACAGATCCCTTGATACACGCGAAGGGAAGCGTGACACTGCTGCTCCAGCTCGGGAGGAAAGCGCACGTGCATGCCCCACTCGAGTCGAGGACTGACTCCTCTGGGGAGACTCCAGAAATACCCAGATCCATGTCAGCACTGGAGAGGAATCCTCAGGTTTCGGCACCGACTCCACACAAGGTCTTAGGCCCCGGCATCGACGGGAGAGTAATCTCGAGAGGCCCGGAGCAACTAGCAAGGGGACTGGCCTTTCCTGAGGCCATTAGAGCGGGTCCCTGTGGTCCCCGTCAGAAGTCGAGAGCACCTGCCGCAACTCGAGGAAATCCAGGAGGTTCTCCCCTGCAGGCGAGATGAGGCCCTTTTCCTCTGAGGCGTCTGGAGGCTAACCATACCTAACATCTGGAACTTCCAATGGGTCCTTCACACCCTTGCTGCAACTGAAGAAGTTCCCCGACATACCTGACTCCACTCGAGAGGAAGCACGAGAATCCCGCCCACATCCAGAGGAGACCCGTTTCCGCCTCCTAGCTCGAGAGGAGGGATCCTTTCCCTCGTAGCCAGGAAAGAATTCCTGGCGTTCCTGGCACATCTCAAGAGGAGGCGCTCTGCACAGGAAAGGCGAGAGGAACTCCAGGGTCGTGCCACCATTCCCAGAGTCCCCCAGATGTCTCAGTCCATTTCAGGGAAACCTGATTTCCCTGCACTGCCTCGAAATTCTAGCCGAAGATCGACTCACACCACGATGGCACATGAAACAGCCCTGTGGGAAAGCCTCGTGGGAAAGCCACGAGGGAAAGCCACAGATCCCTTGATCCATGCAAAGGGAAGTGTGACACTGCTGCTACAGCTCGGGAGGAAAGCGCACGTTCATGCCCCCACACAAGACGACGACTAAGTCCCCTGGGGAGACTCCAGAAGTACCCCAAGATCCGTGTCCACACTGGAGAGGAATCCTCAGGTTCCGGCACCGACTCCACACAAGGTCTTAGGCCCCGGCATCGAAGGAGAGGAATCCTGAGAGGCCCCCGAGCAACTCGCATGGCGCCTGGCCTTCCTGAGGCACCAGAGCGGGTCCCTGAGGTCCCCGTCGTAAGTCGAGAGCACCTGCTGCAACTAGAGAAAATCCATTAGGTTCTCCCCTCCAGGCGAGATGAGGCCCATTTTCCGCTGAGGCGTCTCCGACGCTAATCACACCTAACCTCTGGAACTTCCAAAGGGTCCTTCACACCCTAGCTGCAACTCAAGAGGTTCCACGAGAGACCCGTCGCCACTCCATAGGAATCAACAGGGTACCACCCACATCCAGAGGAGCCCCAATTCCCCCTCCTGGCTCAAGATGAGGGATCCTTTCCCTGATTGGCCGGGAAAAATTCCTGTCGTACCTGTCGCATCTCAAGAGGAGGCACGCTCCACAAGAAAGGTGAGAGGAACTCCAGGGTCGTTCCACCATTTCCAAGAGTCCCCCAGATGTCTCAGCCCTTTCCAGAGGAACTTGTTTACCCTGCACTGCCTCGACGTTCACGCGGAGGACCGACTCACACGATGGTGGCACGTGGGACAGCCTTGTGGGAAAGCCTCGTGGGAAAGCCTCGTGGGAAAGCCTCGTGGGAAAGCCTCGTGGGAAAGCCTCGAGGAAAAGCCACAGAACCCTTGATCCACGCGAAGGGAAGCGTGACAGTTCTGCTACAGCTCGGGAGGAAAGCGAACGTGCATGCCCCCACTCGAGACGAGGACTGACTCCCCTGGGGAGACTACAGAAGTAACGCAAGATGCATGTCAGCACTGGAGAGGAATCCTCAGGTTCCGGCACCGACTCCACACAAGGTCTTAGGCCCCGGCGTCCAAGGGAGAGGAATCCCGAGAGTCCCCCGAGCAACTCGCATGGGGACTGGCCTTTCCTGAGGACACCAGAGCGGGTCCCTGAGGTCCCCGTCGTAAGTCAAAAGCACCAGCCGTAACTCGAGAAAATCCAGGAGGTTCTCCCCTCCAGGCGAGATGAGGCCCTTTTCCTCTGAGGCGTCTGGAGGCTAATCATACCTAACCTCTGGAACTTCCAAAGGGTCCTTCACACACTTGCTACAACTCAAGAAGTTCCCCAACATACCTGACTCCACTCGAGAGGAAGCACGAGAGTCCCGACCACATGCAGAGGAGCCCCGTTTCCGCCTCGTACCCTCGCGGTCAGGTATCCTTTCCTTGTATGTTCCGGAAAGAATTCCCGGTGTTCCCGTCGCATCTCATGAGGAGGCGCTCTCCACAGGAAAGGCGAGAGAAACTCCAGTGTCGTGACATCATTCCAAGAGTCCCCCAGATAGCTCAGTGTGCCGGTGTCCAGGCCAGCTGCATCCAGGGAATTCGACGGATGGACGGCTTTGACGTGGAAAGTCTTGTGTATTTATAAATGTAAGATTAGATTAAGAAATTATAGGGTAGTAAGAAGATTAACTGGAGGAAAAAGGCTAAATAGGTAGGATTACGCGGAAGGCCAATAAAATTCCCGACAAGGAATTTTCTGGCGGACTCTGGGAATGGTGGCACGACCCTCGAGTTCATCTTGCTTTTCCTGTGGAGAGCGCCTCCACTTGACATGCGACGGGAACGCCGGGAATTCTTTTCCGACCACGCAGGGTGCGTATCCCTCCTCTGGAGCTCTGAGGCGGAAACGGGGCTCCTCTGGATTAGGGCGGGACTCTCGTGCTTCCTCTCGAGTGGAGACGAGTATGTCGGGGAACTTCTAGAGGTGCAGCAAGGGTGTAAAGGACCCTCTGGCAGTTCCAGAGGTTAGGTGTGATTAGCCTCGAGATGCCTCAACGGAAATGGGCATCATCTCGCCTGGACGGGAGAACATCCTGGATTCTCTCGAGTTTCGGCAGGTGCTTTCGAGTTATGACGGGGACCTCAGGGACCCGGTCTGGTGGCCTCAGGAAAGGCCAGTCCCCATGCGAGTTGCTCGGGGGTGTCTCCGGATATTCTCCCATCGATGAAGGGGCACAAGACCATGTGTGGAGTCGGTGCCGGAACCTGAGGATTCCTCTCCAGTGCTGACATGGAACTTGGGGTACTTCTGAGTCTCCCCAGGGGAGTCAGTCCTCATCTCGAGTGGGGGCCTGCACGTGTGCTTTCCTTTCGAGCTGTAGCAGCACTCTCACGCTGGCTTAAGACCTTGTGTGGCGTCGGTGCCGGGACCTGAGAATTCCTCTCTAGTGCTGACATGGATCTTGGGGTACTTCTGAGTCTCCCCAGGGGAGTCAGTCCTCGTCTCGAGTGGGGGCATGCACGTGCGCTTTCCTCTCGAGCTGTAGCAGCAGTGTCACGCTTCCCTTCGCTTGGATCAAGGGATCTGTGGCTTTCCCTCGAGGCTTTCCCACGAGGCTTTCCCACGAGGCCTTCCTACAGGGCTGTCCCACGTGCCACCGTGGTGTGAGTCGATCTTCGGCTTGAAAGTCGAGGCAGTGCAGGGAACACAGGTTTCCCTGGAATGGACTGAGAACTCTGGGGTCTCTGGGAATGGTGGCACGACCCTGGAGTTCCTCTCGCCTTTCCTGTGGAGAGCGCCTCTTCTTGAGATGCGACGGGAACGCGGGAAATTCTTTCCCCACCACGCACGGAAAGGATCCCTCCTCTCGATCTAGGAGGCAGAAACGGGGGCTCCTCTTGATGTGGGCGGGATTCTCGTGCTTCCTCTCGAGTGGAGACGGGTATGTCGGGGATCTTCTTGAGTTGCAGCAAGGGTGTGAAGGACCCTTTGGAAGTTACAGATGTTAGGTGTGATTAGCCTCGAGACGCCACAGCGAAAATGGGCCTCATCTCGCCTGGAGGGAAGAACCTCCTGGATTTTCTCAAGTTGCGGCAGGTGCTCTCGATTTACGACGGGGACCTCAGGGACCCGCTCTGGTGGCCTCAAGAAAGGCCAGTCCCCATGCAAGTTACTCGGGGGCCTCTCGGGTTTCCTCTCCCGTCGATGTTGGGGGCCTAAGATCTTGTGTGGAGTCAGTGCCCGAACCTGAGCATTCCTATCCAGTGCTGACATGGATCTTGGGGGACTTCTGCAGTCTCCCCAGGGGAGTCAGTCTTCGTCTCGAGTGGTGGCATGCACGTGCGCTTTCCTTCCGAGCTGTAGCAGAAGTGTCGCTCTTCCCTTGGCGGGGATCAAGGGATCTGTGGCTTTCCCTCGAGGCTTTCCCACGAGGCTTTCCCACGAGGCTTTCCCACAGGGCTATCCCACGTGCCACCGTGGTGTAACTCGATCCTCGGCTTGAAAGTCGAGGCAGTGCAGGGAAAAAAGTTTTCCCTGGAATGGACTGAGACATCTGGGGTCTATGGGAATGGTGACACGACCCTGGAGTTCCTCTCGCCTTTCCTGTGGAGAGTGCCTCCTCTTGAGATGCGACTGGAATGCTGTGAATTCTTTCCCCACCACTCAGGGATATGATCCCTCCTCTCGAGCAAGGAGGCGAAAACGTGGCTCCTCTGGATGTGGGCTGGATTCTCGTGCATCCTTTCGAGTGGAGACAGGTATGTCGGGGAACTTCTTGCGTTGCAGCAAGGGTGTGAAGGACCCCTTTGGAATTTCCACAAGTTAAATGTGATTAGCCTCGAGACGCCTCAGCGGAAATGGGCCTCAACTCGCCTGGAGGGGAGAACCTCCTGGATTTTCTCGAGTTGCGGCAGGTGCTCCCGACTTACGACGGGGACCTCAGGGACCCGCTCTGGTGGCCTCAGGAAAGGCCAGTCCCCATGCGAGTTGCTCGGGGGCCTCTCGGGATTCTTTTCCCGTCGATGCCAGGGCCTAAGACCTTGTGTGGAGTCTGTTCCGGAACATGAGGATTCCTCTCCAGTGCTGACATGGATCTTGGGGTACTTCTGGAGTCTCCCCAGGGGAGTCAGTCTTCGTCTCGAGTGGGGGCATGCCCGAGCGCTTTCCTTCCGAGCTGTAGCAGCAGTGTCGCGCTTCCCTTCGCGTGGAGCAAGGGATCTGTGGCTTTCCCTCGAGGCTTTCCCACGAGTCTTTCCCACAGGGCTGTCCCACGTGCCACCCTGGTGTGACTCGATCCTCGGCTTGAAAGTCGAGGCAGTGCAGGGAAGACAGGTTTCCCTGGAATGGGCTGAGACATCTGGGGGACTCTGGGAATGGTGGCACGACCCTGGAGTTCCTCTCGCCTTTCCTGTGGAGAGCGCCTCCTCTTGAGATGGGACGGGAACTCCAGGAATTCCTTCCCGACCACGCAGGGAGAATTATCCCTCCTCTCGAGCTAGCAGGCGGAAACTGGGCTCCTCTGGATGTGGGCGGGTCATTCGTGCTTCCTCTCGAGTGGAGACGAGTATGTCGGGGAACTTCTTGAGTTGCAGCAAGGGCGAGAAGGACCCTTTGGAAGTTCCAGATGTTAGATTTGATTAGCCTCAAGACGCCTCAGCAGAAATGGGCCTCATCTCACCTGGAGGCGAGAACCTCCTGGATTTTCCTCGAGTTGCGGCAGGAGCTCTCGACTTACGTCGGGGACCTCAGGGACCCGCTCTGGTGGCCTCAGGGAAGGCCAGTCCCCATGAGAGTTGCTCGGGGGCCTCTCAGGTTTCCTCTCCCGACGATCCCGGGGCCTAAGATCTTTTGTGGATTTGGTGACGGTACCTGAGGATTTCTCTCCAGTGCTGACATGGATCTTTGGGGTACTTCTGGAGTCTCCCCAGGGAAGTCAGTCCTCGTCTCGGTTGGGGGCATGCACGTGTGCTTTCCTCCCGAGCTGTGGCAGCAGTGTGGCGCTTCCCTTCGTGTGGATCAAGGGATTCTGTGGCTTTCCATCGAGGCTTTCCCAGGAGGCTTTCCACGAGGCTTTCCCACGAGGCTTTCCCACAGGGCTGTCCCACGTGCCACCGTGGTGTGAGTCGATCCTCGGCTTGAAAGTCGAGGCAGTGCAGGGAAAACAGGTTTCCCTGGAATGACTGAGACATCTGGGGGACTCTGGAATGGTGGCACGACCCTGGAGTTCCTCTCGCCTTTCCTGTGGAGAGCGCCTCCTCTTGAGATGCGACGGGAACGGGAATTCTTTCACCGACGCAGGGAAAGGATCCTCCTCTCGAGCTAGGAGGCGGAAACGGGGCTCTGGATGTGGGCGGGACTCGTTCTTCCTCTCGAGTGGAGACGGTATGTGGGGGAACTTCTTGAGTTGCAGCAAGGGTGTGAAGGACCCTTTGGAAGTTCCAGAGGTTAGGTGTGATTAGCCTCGAGACGCCTCAGCGAAATGGCCTCATCTCGCCTGGAGGGGAGAACCTCCTGGAATTTCTCGAGTTGCGGCAGGTGCTCTCGACTTACGACGGGGACCTCAGGGACCGCCTCTATGGCCTCAGGAAAGGCCCAGTCCCATGCGAGTTTGCTCCGGGCCTCTCAGGATTCCTCTCCCGTCGATGCCGGGGCCTAAGACCTTGTGTGGAGTCGGTGCCCGAAACTGAGGATTCCTCTCCAGTGCTGACATGGATCTTGGGGTACTTCTGGAGTCTCCCAGGGGAGTCAGTCTCATCTCGAGTGGCATTCACGTGCGCTTTCCTCCGAGCTCTAGGAGCAGTGTCACGCTTCCCCTCGTGGATCAAGGGATCTGTGGCTTTCTTTGAGGCTTTCGAGGCTTTCCCACAAGTTTTCCACAGGGCTGTCCACGTGCATGTGTGAGTCGATCCTCGGCTGAAAGTCGAGGCAGTGCAGGGAAAACAGTTTTCCCTGGAATGGACTGAGACTCTGGGGACTCTGGAATGGTGGCACGACCCTGGAGTTCCTCTCGCCTTTCCTGTGGAGAGCGCCTCCTCTTGAGAAGTGACGGGAACGCGGGAATTCTTTCCCGCCACGCAGGGAAAAGATCCCTCCTCTCGAGCTAGGAGGCGGAAACGGGGCTCCTCCGATGTGGGCGGGTACTCTCGAGCTTCCTCTCGAGTGGAGACGGGTATGTCGGGGAACTTCTTGAGTTGCAGCAAGGCTGTGAAGGACCCTTTGGAAGTTCCAGAGTTAGTGTGATTAGCCTCGAGATGCCTCAGCCAAATGGGTCCTCATCTCGCCTGCAGGGGAGAACCTCCTGGATTTTCTCGAGTTGCGGCAGGTGCTCTCGACTTACGACAGGACCTCAGGGACCCGCTCTGGTGGCCTCAGGAAAGGCCAGTCCCATGCCAGTTGCTCGGCGGCCTCTCGGGATTCCTCTCCCGTCGATGCCGGGGCCTAAAAATCTTGTTTGGACTCGGTCCGGAACCTGAGGATTCCTCTCGAGTGCTGACATAGATCTTGGGTACTTTTGGAGTCTCCCCAGGAGAGTCAGTCCTCGTCTCGAGTGGGGGCATGCACGTGCGCTTTCTGAGCTGTAGCGGCAGTGTACGCTGCCCTTCGCGTGGATCAAGGATCTGTGGCTTCCTCGCGGCTTTCCCGAGGCTTTCCCGCTTTCCCACAGAGCTGTTCCACGTACCACCGTGGTGTGAGTCGATCCTCGGCTTGAAAGTAGAGGCAGTGCAGGGAAAACAGGTTTCTCTGGAATGGACTGAGACATCTGGGGGACTCTGGGAATGGTGGCACGACTCTGGAGTTCCTCTCGCCTTTCCTGTGGAGAGCGCCTCCTCTTGAGTAGCGACGGAACGCGGGAATTCTTTCCCCCACTCAGGGAAAGGATTCCACCTCTCGAGCTAGGAGCGGAAATGGGCTCCTCTGATGTGGGCGGGACTCTCATGCTTCCTCTGTGGAACGGGATGTCGGAACTCTAGGTGTGAGGAAGGAACTTAGGTGTAGGTTTAAAGTGAGCCTAAGACGCCTCAGCGGAAATGGGCCTCATCTCGCCTAGAGGGGAGAACCTCCTGGATTTTCTCGAGTTGCGACAGGTGCTCTCGACTTACGTCGGGGACCTCAGGGACCCAGGCCTCAGGAAAGGCCAGTCCCCATGCGAGTTGCTCGGG
>NW_017216285.1:0-13297 GCF_001704415.2 Capra hircus
AAACCTGTTTCCCTGCACTGCCTCGACTTTCAAGCCGAGGATCGACTCACACCACGGTGGCACGTGGGAAGCCCTGTGGGAAAGCCTCGTGGGAAAGCCTCGTGGGGAAAGCTCGAGGGAAAGCCACAGATCCCTTTATCCAGCGAAGGGAAGCGTGACACTGCTGCTACAGCTCGGGAGGAAGCCCGCGTGCATGCCCCCCATTCGAGACGAGGACTGACTCCCCTGGGGAGACTCCAGAAGTACCCCAAGATCCATGTCAGCACTGGAGAGGAATCCTCAGGTTCCGGCACCTACTCCACACAAGGTCTTAGGCCCGGCATCGACGGGAGAGGAATCCCTAGAGCCCCCGAGCAACTCGCATGGGGACTGGCCTTTCCTGAGCCACCAGAGCGGGTCCCTGAGGTCCCCGTCGTAAGTCGAGAGCACCTGCCGACACTCGAGAAAATCCAGGAGGTTCCCCCTCCAGGCGAGATGAGGCCCATTTCCGCTGAGAGTCTCGAGGCTAATCACACCTAACCTCTGGAAACTTCCAAAGGGTCCTTCACACCCTTGCTGCAACTCAAGAAGTTCCCCGACATACCGTCTCCACTCGAGAGGAAGCACGACAGTCCCGCCCACATCCAGAGGAGCCCAGTGTCGCCTCATAGCTCGAGAGGAGGGATCCTTTCCCTGCGTGGTCGGGAAAGAATTCCGGCGTTCCCATAGCATTCAAGAAGAGGCGCTCTCCACAGGAAAGGCGAGAGGAACTCCAGGGTCGTGCCACCATTCCCAGAGTCCCCACATGTCTCAGTCCATTCCAGGGAAACCTGTTTCCCTGCAATTCCTCGACTTTCAAGCCAGGATCGACTCACACCATGGTGGCACGTGGGACAGCCATTTGGGAAATCCTCGTGGGAAAGCCTTGGGAAAAGCCTCGAGGGAAAGCCACAGATCCCTTGATCCACGCGAATAGAAGTGTGACATTGCTGCTACAGCTCGGGACAAAAGCGCTCATGCATGCCCCACTCGAGACGAGGACTGACTCCCCTTGGGAGACTCCAGAAGTACCCCAAGATCCATGTCAGCAATGGAGAGGAATCCTAAGGTTCCGGCACCGACTCCACACAAGGTCTTAGGCCCCGGCATCGACGGGAGAGGAATCCCTAGAGGCCCCCGAGCAACTCGCATGGGGAGTGGCCTTTCCTGAGGCCACCAGAGCGGGTCCCTGAGGTCGCCGTCGTAAGTCGAGAGCACCTGCCGCAACTCGAGAAAATCCAGGAGGTTCTCCCGTCCAGGCGAGATGAGGCCCATTCCCGCTGAGGCGTCTCGAGGCTAATCACACCTAATCTCTGGAACTTCTAAAGGGTCCTTCACACCCTTGCTGCAACTCAAGAAGTTCAGCGACATACCCGTCTCCACTCGAGAGGAAGCACGAGAGTCCCGCCCACATCCAGAGGAGCCCCGTTTCCACCTCCTAGCTCGAGAGGAGGGATCCTTTCCCTGCGTGGTTTGGAAAGAATTCCCGGCGTTCCCGACACATCTCAAGTGGAGGTGCTCTCCAGAGGAAAGGCGAGAGGAACTCCAGGGTTGTGCCACATTCCCAGAGTCCCCCATATGTGTCAGTCCATTCCAGGGAAACCTGTTTTCCCTGCACCTGCCTCGACTTTCAAGCCGAGGATCGACTCACACCCACGGAGGCACGTGGGACAGCCCTGTGGGAAAGCCTCGTGGGAAAGCCTCGTGGGAAAGGCATGAGGGAAAGCCACTGATACCTTGACCCACGCGAAAGGGAAGTATGACACTGCTACTACAGCTCGGGAGGAATGCGCACGTGCATGCCCCCCACTCGAGACGAGGACTGACTCCCATGGGGAGGACTCCAGAAATATCCAGGATCCATGTCAGCACTGGAGAGGAATCCTCAGGTTCCGGGCCACTGACTCCAAACAAGATTTTAGGCCCCAGAATCGACGGGAGAGGAAACCCGAGAGGCCCCCGAGAAGCCGCCAAGTAACTCGCAAGGGGACTGTCCTTTCCTGAGGCCACCAGAGCGGGTCAATTAGGTCCCCGTCGTAAGTCGAGAGCACCTGCCGCAACTCGAGAAAATCCAGGAGGTTCTCCCCTCCAGGCGAGATGAGGCCCATTTCCGCTGAGGCATTTCGAGGCTACTCACACCTAACCTCTGGAACTTCCAAAGGGTCCTTCACACCCTTGCTGCAACTCAAGAAGTTCCCCGACATACGGGACTCCACTCAAGAGGAAGCACGAGAGTCCCGCCCACATCCAGAGGACCCCCGTGTCCGCCTCCTAGCTCGAGAGGTGGGATCCTTTCCCTGCAGGGTCGGGAAAGAATTCCCGGCGTTCCTGTCGCATCTCAAGTGGAGCGCTTCCACAGGAAAGACGAAAGGAACTCCAGGGTCGTGCCACATTCCCAGAGTCCACCAGATGTCTTAGTCCATTCCAGGGAAACCTGTTTTCCCTGCACTGCCTCGACTTTCAAGGCGGGATCGACTCACACCACGGAGGCACGTGGTACAGCCCTGTGGAAAGCCTCGTGGGAAAGCATCGTGGGAAAGTCTCGAGGGAAAGCCCCTGATCCCTTGATCCACGCGAAGGGAAGCGTGACACTGCTGCTACAGCTCGGGAGGAAAGTGCACGTGCATGCCCCCACTCGAGACGAGGACTGACTCCCATGGGGAGACTCCAGAAATATCCCAGGATCCATGTCAGCACTGGAGAGGAATCCTCAGGTTCCAGCACTGACTTCACACAAGGTTTTAGGCCCCAGCATCGACGGGAGAGGAAACCCGAGAGGCCCCCGAGAGGCCCCTGAACACCTCGCAAGGGGATTGGCCTTTCCTGAGGCCACCAGAGCGGGTCCCTGAGGTCCCCGTCGTAAGTCGAGAGCACCTGCCGCAACTCGAGAAATTCCAGGAGGTTCTCCCCTCCAGGTGAGATAAGGTCCATTTCCGCTGAGGCGTCTCGAGGCTAATCACACCTAACCTCTGGAACTTCCAAAGGGTCCTTCACACCCTTGCTGCAACTCAAGAAGTTCCCCGACATACCCGACTCCACTCGAGAGGAAGCACGAGAGTCCCGACCACATCCTGAGGAGCCCCGTTTCCGCCTGCTAGCTCGAGAGGAGGGATCCTTTCCCTGCGTGTGCGGGAAAGTATTCCCGGCGTTCCTGTCGCATCTCAAGTGGAGGCGCTCTCCACAGCAAAGGCGAGAGGAACTCCAGGATCAGGCCCTATTCCCAGAGTCCCCAAGCTGTCTCAGTCCATTCCAGGGAAAACTGTTTCCCTGCACTGCCTCGACTTTCAGGCCGATGATTGACTCACACCGTGATGGCACGTTGGACAGCCCTGTGGGAAAGACTCGTGGGAAAGCCTCGAGGGAAAGCCACAGATCCCTTGATCCACGCGAAGGGAAGCATGACACTGTTGCTAGAGCTCGGGGAGGAAAGCGCACGTATATGCCCCACTCGAGACGAGGACTGACTGCCCTGGGGAGACTCCAGAAGTACCCTAAGATCCATGTCTGCACTGGAGAGAAATCCTCAGGTTCCAGCACTGAGTCCACACAAGGTCTTAGGCCCCAGCATCGACGGGAGAGGAATCCGAGAGGCCCCCGAGAAACTCGCATGGGGACTGGCCTTTCCTGAGGGCACCAGAGCGGATCCCTGAGGTCCCCATCGTAAGTCGAGAGCACCTGCCGCAACTCGAGAAAATCCAGGAGGTTCTCCCCTCCAGGCGAGATGAGGCCCATTTACTCTGAGGCAACTAGGGGTAATCACACTTTAACTCTGGAACTTCCAAAGTGTCCTTCACACCCTTGCTGCAACTCAAGAAGTTCCCCGACATACCCGTCTCCACTCAAGAGGAATCCGAGAGTCCCGCCCATATCCAGAGTGGCCCCGTTTCCGCCTGCTCGCTCGAGAGGAGGGATCCTTTCCCTGCGTGGTCGGGAAAGAATTCCTAGCGTTCCCGTCGCATCTCAAGAGGAGGCGCTCTCCACAGAAAAGGCGAGAGGAACTCCAGTATCAGGCCCCATTCCCAGAGTCCCCCAGATGTCTCAGTCCATTCCAAGGAAACCTGTTTTCCCTGCACTGCCTCGACTTTCAAGCCGAGGATCGACTCACACCGCGATGGCACGTTGGACAGCCCTGTGGGAAAGGCTCCTGGGAAAGCCTCATGGGAAAGCCTCGAGGGAAAGCCACAGATCCCTTGATCCACGCGTAGGGAAGAGTGACACTGCTGCTACAGCTCGGGAGGAAAGGGTACGTGCATGCCCCCACTCGAGACGAGGACTGACTCCACTGGGGAGACTCCAGAAGTACCCCCAAGATCCATATCAGCACTGGAGAGGAATCCTCAGGTTCCAGCACCGGACTCCACACAAGGTCTTAGGCCCTGGCATCGAAGGGAGAGGAATCCCGAGAGGCCCCCGAGCAACTCGCATGGGGACTGGCCTTTCCTGAAGCCACCAGATCGTGTCCCTGAGGTCCCCGTCGTAAGTCGAGAGTACCTGCCGCAACTCGAAAAAATCCAGGAGGTTCCCCCTCCAGGCGAGATAAGGCCCATTTCCGCTGAGGCGTCTCGAGGCTAATCACACCTAACCTCTGGAACTTCCAAAGGGTCCTTCACACCCTTGCTGCAACTTTACAATTTCCCCGACATACCCGTCTCCACTTGAGAGGAAGCACGAGAGTCCCGCCCACATTCAGAGGAGCCCCGTTTCCGCCTCCTAGCTCGAGAGGAGGGATCCTTTCCCTGCGATGTCGGGAAAGAATTCCCGGCGTTCCCGTCGCATCTCAAGAGGAAGCGCTCTCCACAGGAAATGCGAGACCAATTCCAGGGTCGTGCCACATTCCCAGAGTCCCCCAGATGTCTCAGTCCATTCCAGGGAAAACTGTTTTCCCTGCACAGCCTCGACCTTCAGGCCGAGGATTGACTCACACCACGGTGGCACGTGGGACAGCCCTGTGGGAAAGCCTCGTGGGAAAGCCTCGTGAGAAATCCTCGTGGGAAAGCCTCGAGGGAAAGCCACAGATCCCTTGATCCACGCGAAAGGAAGCGTGACACTGCTGCTACAGCTCGGGAGGGAAATCGCACGTGCATGCCCCCACTCGGAACGAGGACTGACTCTCCTCGGAGACTCCAGAAGTACCCGAAGGTCCATGTCAGCACTGGAGAGGAATCCTCAGCTTCCGGCACCAACTCCATACAAGGTCTTAGGCCCCGGCATCGACGGGAGAGAAATCCCGAAAGGCTCCCGAGCAACTCGCATGGGGACTGGCCTTTCCTGAGGCCACCAGAGGGTGTCCCTGTGGTCCCCGTCGTAAGTCGAGAGCACCTGCCGCAACTCGAGAAAATCCAGGAGGTTGTCCCCTCCAGGCGAGATGAGGCCCATTTCCGCTGAGGCGACTGGAAGCTAATCACACCTAATCTCTGGAACTTCCAAAGGGTCCTTCACAGCCTTGCTGCAACTCAAGAAGTTCCCCGACATACCCGTCTCCACTCAAGAGGAAGCACGAGAGTCCCGCCCACATACAGAGGGGCCCCGTTTCTGCCTCCTAGCTCGAGAGGAGGGATCCTTTCCTTTCGTGGTCGGCAAAGAATTCCCGGCGTTCCCGTCGCATCTCAGGAGGAGGCGCTCTCCACAGGAAAGGCGAGAGGAACTCCAGGGTCCTGCCACCATTCCCAGAGTCCCCAAGATGTCTCAGTGCATTCCAGGGAAACCTGTTTTCCCTGCACTGCCTCGACATTCAAGCCGTGGATCGACTCACATCACGGTGGCACGTGGGACAACCATGTGGGAAAGCCTCGTGGGAAAGCCTCGTGTGAAAGCCTCCAGGGAAAGCCATAGATCCCTTGATCCACGCGAAGGGAAGCGTGACACTGCTGCTACAGCTGGGGAGGAAAGCGCACGTACATGCCCCACTCGAGACGGGGACTGACTCCCCTGGGGAGACTCCAGAATTTCACTAAAATCCATGTCTGCACTGGAGAGGAAATTTCAGGTTCCAGCACCGACTCCACACAAGGTCTTATGCCCCGGCATCGAAGGGAGAGGAATCCCGAGAGAACCCCGAGCAACTCGCAAGGGGACTGGCCTTTCCTGATGCCACCAGAGCGGGTCCCTGAGTTCCCCGTCGTCAATCGAGAGCACCTGTCACAACTTGAGAAAATCCTGGAGGTTCTACCCTCCAGGCCAGATGAGGCCCGTTTCCGCTGAGGCGTCTGGAGGCTAATACACCTGGCCTCTGGAAATTCCTACGGGTCCTTCACACACTTGCTGCAACTCAAGAAGTTCCCCGACATAACCCTCTCCCCTCAAGAGGAAGAACGAGAGTCCCGCCCACATCCAGAGGAGCCCCGTTTCCGCCTCATAGCTTGAGAGCAGGGATCCCTTCAATGCGTGGTCAGGAAAGAATTCCCTGCGTTACCGTTGCATCTCAAGAGGAGGCGCTCTCCACAGGAAAGGCGAGAGGAACTCCAGGGTCGTGCCACCATTCCCAGAGTCCCCCAGATGTCTCCGTCCATTCCAGGGAAACCTGTTTTCCCTTCACTGCCTCGACTTTCAAGCTGAGCATCGACTCACACCACCGTGACACGTGGGAGAGCCCTGTGGGAAAGCCTCCTGGGAAAGCCTCGTGGGAAAGCCTCGAGGGAAAGCCACAGATCCCTTGATCCTCGCGAAGGGAAGCTCAACACTGCTGCTGCAGCTCGGAGGAAAGTGCACTTGCATGCCCCACTCATTACGAGGACTGACTCCCCTGGGGAGACTCCAGAATACCCCAAGATCCATGTCAGCACTGGAGAGGAATCCTCAGGTTCTGGCACCGACTCCACACAAGGTCTTTGGCCTGGGCATCCACGGGAGAGGAATCCCGAGAGGCCCCAGAGTAACTCGCAAGGAAATGGCCTTTCCCGAGGCCACCAGAGCGTGTCCCTGAGGTCCCCGTCGTAAGTCGAGTGCACCTGCCGCAACTCGAGAAAATCCAGGAGGTTCTACCCTCCAGGCTAAATGAGGCCCATTTCCACTGAGGCATCTCGAAGCTAATCACACCTAAATCTGGAAATTCCAAAGGGTCCTTCACACCCTTGCTGCAACTCAAGAAGTTCCCTGACATACCCATCTCCACTCGAGAGGAAGCACGAGAGTCCCGACCACATCCAGAGGAGCCCCGTTTCCACCTCCTAGCTCAAGAGGAGGGATCCTTTCCCTGCGTGCTCGGGAAAGAATTCCCAGCGTTCCTGTCGCATCTCAAGGGGAGGCGCTCTCCACAGGAAAGGCGAGAGGAACTCCAGGGTCATGCCACCATTCCTAAAGTCCGCCAGATGTCTCAGTCCATTCCAGGGAAACCTGTTTTCCCTGCACTGTTTTGACTTTCGAGCCGAGGATAGACACACACCACGGTGGCACGTGGGACAGCCCTGTGGGAAAGCCTCGTGGGAAAGCCTCGTGGGAAAGCCTCGAGGGAATGCCACAGATCCCTTGTTCCACGCGAAGGGAAGCGTGACACTGCTGCTACAGCTCGGGAGGAAAGCGCCCGTGCATGCCCCCACCCGAGACGAGGACTGACTCCCCTGGGGAGACACCAGAAGTACCCCAAGATCCATGTCAGCACTGGAGAGGAATTCTCAGGTTCCGGTACCGACTCCAGTCCAGGTCTTAGGCCCCGGCATCGACGGGAGAGGAATCCCGAGAGGCCCCCAAGCAACTCGCATGGGTACTGGCCTTTTCTGAGGCCACCAGAACAGGTCCCTGATGTTCCCGTGGTAAGTCTAGAGCACCTGCCGCAACTCGAGAAAATCCAGGAAGTTCTCCCCTCCTGGCGAGATGAGGCCCATTTCCGCTGAGGCGTCTCGAGGCTAAGCACACCTAACATCTGGAACTTCCAAAGGGTCCATCACACCCTTGCTGCAACTCAAGAAGTTCCCCGACATACTCGTCTCCACTCGAGAGGAAGCACGAGAGTCCCGCCCACATCCAGAGGAGCCCCGTTTCCGCCTCCTAGCTCGAGAGGAGGGATCCTTTCCCTGCATGGTCGGGAAAGAATTCCCGGCATTTCCGTCGCATCTCAAGAGGAGGCGCTCTCCACAGGAAAGGCGAGAGGAACTCCAGGGTCGTGCCACCATTCCCAGAGTCCCCCAGATGTCTCAGTCCATTCCTGGGAAACCTGATTTCCCACCACTGCCTCCACTTTCAAGCCGAGGATCGACTCACACCACGGTGACACGTGGGACAGCCTTGTGGGAAAGCCTCGTGGGAAAGCCTCGTGGGGAAGCCTCGAGGGAAAGCCCCTGATCCCTTGATCCACGCGAAGGGAAGCACGACACTGCTGCTACAGCTTGGGAGGAAAGCGCACGTGCATGCTCCACTCGAGACGAGGACTGACTCCCCTGGGAGACTCCAGAAGTACCGCAAATCCATGTCAGCATTGGAGAGGAATCCTCAGATTCCGGCACCGACTCCACACAAGGTCTTAGGCCCCGGCATCGACGGGAGAGCAATCCCGACGAGGCCCCCGAGCAACTCGCATGGGGACTGGCCTTTCCTGAGGCCACCAGAGCGGGTCCCTGAGGTCCCCGTCGTAATGAGAGAACACCTGCACCAACTCGAGAAAATGCAGGAGGTTCTCCCCTCCAGGGGAGATGAGGCCCATTTTCCTCTGAGGCGTCCCCAGGCTAATCACACCTAACCTCTGGAACTTCCAAAGGGGCCTTCACACCCTTGCTACAACTCAAGAAGTTCCCCGACATACCCGTCTCCACTCAAGAGGAAGGACGAGAGTCCCGCCCAATCCAGAGGAGCCCCGTTTCCGCCTCCTAGCTCGAGAAGAGGGATCCTTTTCCTGCGTCGTCGGGAAAGAATTCCCGGCGTTTCCGTCGCAACTCAAGAGGAGGCGCTCTCTACAGGAAAGGCGACAGGAACTCCAGGGTCATCCCACCATTCCCAGAGTCCCCCAGATGTCTCAGTCTATTCCAGGGAAACCTGTTTTCCCTGGCACTGCCTCGACTTTCAAGCCGAGGATCGACTCACACCATGGTGGCACGTGGGACAACCCTGTGGAAAAGCCTCGTGGGAAAGCCTCATGGGAAAGCCTCGAGCCGGAAAGCCACATGTCCCTTGATCCAAGCGAAGGGAATCGTGACACTGCTGCTACAGCTCGGGAGGAAAGCGCACTTGCATGCCCACACTCGAGACCAAGACTGACTCCCCTGGGGAGACTACAGAAGTACCCCAAGATCCATGTCAGCCCTGGAGAGGAATCCTCAGGTTCCGGCACCGACTCCACACAAGGTCTTAGGCCCCGGCACTGACAGGGAGAGGAATCCCGAGAGTTCCCTTGCAACTTGCATGGGGGACTGGCCTTTCCTGAGGCCACCAGAGCGGGGTCCCTGAGGGCCCCGTCGTAGGTCGAGAGCACCTGCCGCAACTTGAGAAAATCCAGGGAGGTTCTCCCCTCCAGGCGAGATGAGGACCATTTCCGCTGAGGTGTCTCAAAGCTAATCACACCTAAACTCTGGACCTTACAAAGGATCCTTCACACCCTTGCTGCAACTCAAGAAGATCCCCAACATACCCGGCTTCACTCGAGAGGAAGCACGAGAGTCCCGCCCACATTCAGAGGAGCCCCGATTCCCCCTCCTAGCTCAAGAGGAGGGATCCTTTCCCTCAGTGATCGGGAAAGAGTTCCCAGTGTTCCCGGCGCATCTCAAGAGGAGGCGATCTCCACAGGAAAGGCGAGAGGAACTCCAGGGTCTTGCCACCATTCCCAGAGTCCCCCAGATGTCTCAGTCCATTCCAGGGAAATCTGTTTTCCCTGCACTGGCCTCGACTTTCAAGCCGAGGATCGACTCACACAGCGGTGACACGTGGTCAGCCCTGTGGGAAAGCCTCATGGAAAGCCTCGTGGGAAAGCCTCGTGGGAAAACCTCGAGGGAAAACCACAGATCCCTTGATCCACGCGAACGGAAGCGTGACACTGCTGCTACAGCTCTGGAGGAAGCGCACGTGCATGCCCCACTCGAGACGAGGACTGACTCCCTGGGGAGACTCCAGAAGTAACCCAAGACCCATGTCAGCAACTGGAGAGGAATCCTCAGGTTCAGGCACCGACTCCACACAAGGTCTTAGGTCCCGGCATCGATGGGAGAGGCATCCCGAGAGGCCCCCGAGCAACGCGCATATGGACTGGACTTTCCTGAGGCCACCAGAGCGGGTCCCTGAGATACCCGTCGTATGTCGAGAGCACCTGCAGCAACTCGAGAAAATCTAGGAGGTTCTCCCCTCCCAGGCGAGGTGAGGCTACTTTCTGCTGATGCGTCTTGGATGCTAATCACACCTACCCTCTGGAACTTTCAAAGGGTCCTTCACACCTTGCTGCAACTCAACAAGTTCCCGGATATACCCGTCTCCACTCGAGAGGAAGCACGAGCGTCCCGCCCACATCCAGAGGAGCCCCGTTACTGCTCCTAGCTCGAGAGGTGGGATCCTTTCCCCGCAGGCTCGGGAAAGATTCCCGGCGTTCCCGTTGCATCTCAAGAGGAGGCTCTCTCCACCTGAAAGGCGAGAGGGACTCAAGAGTCGTGCCACCATTCCCAGATACCCCAGATGTTCTCAGTCCATAGCACGGAAGCCTGTTTTCCCGGCATTGCATCAACTTTCAGGCCGGAGGATCGACTGACACGACGGTGGCACATGGGACATCACTGTGGGAAAGCGACGTGGGAAAGCCTCGTGGAAAGCCTCGAGGGAAAGCCACTGATCCTAGGATACACGGGAAGGGAAGCGTGACACTGCTGCTACAGCTCGGGAGGAAAGCGCACGTGCATGCCCCCACTCGAGACAAGGACTGACTCCCCTGAGGAGACTCCAGAAATACCCCAAGATCCATGTCAGCACTGGAGAGGAATCCTCAGGTTTCCGGGCACCGACTCCACACAATGTCTTAGGCATCGGCATCGACAGGAGAGGAATCCCGAGAGGCCCCTAGCAACTCGCATGGGGATGGCATTTCCTGAGGCCACCAGAGCGGGTCCTGAGGTCCCCATCGTAAGTCGAGAGCACCTGCCGCAACTCGAGAAAATCCAGGAGGTTCTACCCACCAGGCGGAGATGAGGCCATTTCCGCTGAGGTGTCTCGAGGCTAATCACACCTAACCTCTGGAACTTCCAGAGGGTCCTTCACACCTTGCTGCAACTCAAGAAGATCCCCGACATACCAGTCTCCACCCGAGAGGAAGCACGAGAGACCGCCGCCCACATCCAGAGGAGCCCCGTTTCTGCCTCCTAGCTCGAGAGGAGGGATCCTTTCCCTGCAGGTTCGGGGAAAATTCCCGGCGTTCCCGTCGCATCTCAAGAGGAGGCGCTCTCCACAGGAAAGGCGAGAGGAACTCCAGGGTCGTGGCCACCGATTCCCAGAGTCCCCCAGATGTCTCAGTCCATTCCAGGGAAACCTGTTTTCCCTGCACTGCCTCGACTTTCCAAGCCGAGGATCGGCTCACACCACGGTGACACGTGGGACAGCCCTGTGGGAAAGCCTCGTGGGAAAGCCTCGTGGGAAAGCCTCGAGGGAAAGCCACAGATCCCTTGATCCACGCCAAGGGAGGCGTGACACTGCTGCTACAGCTCCGGAGGAAAGCGCACGTGCATGCCCCACTCGAGACGAGGACTGACTCCCCTGGGGAGACTCCAGAAGTACCCCAAGATCCATGTCAGCACTGGAGAGGAATCCTCAGGTTCCGGCACCCGACTCCACACAAGGTCTTAGGCCCTGGAATAGACGGGAGAGGAATCCCGAGAGGCCCCGAGCAACTCGCATGGGGATTGGCCTTTCCTGAGGCCACGCACAGGCGAGTCCCCTGAGGTCCCCTTCGTAAGTCGAGAGCACCTGACGGAACTCGAGAAAATCCAGGAGGTTCTCCCCTCCAGGCGAGATGAGGCCCATTTGCGCTGAGGCGTCTCGAGGCTAATCACACCTAACCTCTGGAACTTCCAAAGGGTCCTTCACACCCTTGCTGCAACTCAAGAAGTTCCCCGACATACCCGTCTCCACTCGAGAGGAAGCACGAGAGTCCCGCCACATCCAGAGGAGCCCGTTTCCGCCTCCAAGCTCGAGAGGAGGGATCCTTTCCCTGCGTGGTCAGGAAAGAATTCCCGGGGTTCCCATAGCATTTCAAGAGGAGGCGCTCTCCACAAGAAAGGCGAGAGGAAATCCAGGGTCGTGCCACCATTCCAGAGTCCCCCAGATGTCTCAGTCCATTCCAGGGAAACCTGTTTTCCCTGCACTTCCTCCACTTTCAAGCCGAGGATCGACTCACACCACGGTGGCACGGGACAGCCCTGGGAAAGCCTCGTGGGAAAGCCTCGCGAGAAAGCCTCGAAGGAAATCCACAAATGCCGTGATCCATGCAAAGGGAAGCGCAACACTGCTGCTACAGCTGGGAGGAAAGCGCACGTGCATGCCCCACTCGAGCGAGGACTGACTCCCCTGGGGAGACTCCAGAAAGTACCCAAGATCCATGTCAGCACTGGAGAGGAATCCTCAGGTTCCCGGCACCGACTCCACACAAGGTCTTATGCACCGGCATCGAGGAGAGAGGAATCCCGAGAGGCCCCGAGCAATTCGCTTGGGACTGGCCTTTCTGAGGCCACCAGAGTGGGTCCCTGAGGTACCCGTCGTAAGTCGAGAGCACCTGCCACAAGTCAATAAAATCCAGGAGTTCTCCCCTCCAGGCGAGATGAGGCCCATTTCTGCTGAGGTGTTTAGAGGCTAATCACACCTAACCTCTGAAAATTCCAAACGGTCGTTCACACCCTTGCTGCAACTCAAGAAGTTCCCCGACATACCCGTCTCCACTCGAGAGGAAGCACGAGAGACCCGCCCACATCCAGAGGAGTCCCGTTTCCGCCTCCTAGCTCGAGAGAGGGATCCTTTTCCTGCAGGTAGGGAACGAATTTCCGGCGTTCCCGTTGCATCTCTAGAGGAGGCACTCTCCACAGGAAAGGCGAGAGGAACTCCAGGGTCGTTCCCATTCCCAGAGTCCCCCAGATTTCTCAGTCCATTCCAGGGAAACCTGTTTTCCCTGCACTGCCTCGACTTTCAAGCCGAGGATCGACTCACACCACGGTGGCACGTGGGACAGCCCTGTGGAAAGCATCGTGGAAAAGCCTCCTGGGAAAGCCTCGAGGCAAAGCCACAGATCCCTTGATCCACCCGAAGGGAAGCGTGACACTGCTGCTACAGCTCGGGAGGAAAGCCACGCACGTGCATGCCACCACTTAGAGGAGGACTGACTCCCCTG
>NW_017216286.1:0-13296 GCF_001704415.2 Capra hircus
GGGCCTAAGACCTTGTGTGGAGTGTGCCGGAACCTGAGGATTCCTCTCCAGTGCTGACATGGATCTTGGGTACTTCTGGAGTCTCCCCAGGGAGTCAGTCCTCGTCTCGAGTGGGGCATGCACGTGCGCTTTCCTCCGAGCTGTAGCAGCAGTGTCTTCCTTTCGTGGATCAAGGGATCTGTGGCTTTCCCTCGAGGCTTTCCCGAGGCTTTGGAGGCTTTCCACAGGGCATCCCACTGCCACCGTTGGTGTGAGAGTGATCCTCGGCTTGAAAGTCTAGGCAGTGCAGGGAAACAGGTTTCCCTGGAATGGACTGGATCTGGGGGACTCTGGAATGGTGGCACGACCCTGGAGTTCCTCTCGCCTTTCCTGTAGAGAGGCTCCTCTTGAGATTCGACCGGAACGCCGGGAATTCTTTCCCGACCACGCAGGGAAAGGATCCCTCCTCTCGAGCTAGGCAGGCGGAACGGGGCTCCTCTGGATGTGGCGGGACTCTCGTGCTTCTTCGAGTGGAGACGGGTATGTCGGGGAACTTCTTGAGTTGCAGCAAGGGTGTGAAGACCCTTTGGAAGTTCCAGAGGTTAGGTGTTGATTAGCCTGGAGACGCCTCAGCGGAAATGGGCCTCATCTCGCCTGGAGGGGAGAACCTCCTGGATTTTCTCGAGTTGCGGCAGGTGCTCTCGATCTTACGACGGGGACCTCAGGGACCCACTCTGGTGCCTCAGGAAAGGCCAGTCCCCATGCGAGTTGCTCGGGGGCCTCTCGGGATTCCTCTCCCGTCGATGCCGGGGCCTAAGACCTTGTGTGGAGTCGGTGCCGGAACCTGAGGATTCTCTCCAGTGCAGACATGGATTGGGTACTTCTGGAGTCTCCCCAGGGAGTCAGTCCTCGTCTCGAGAGGGCATGCACGTGCGCTTTCCTCCCGAGCTGTAGCAGCAGTGTCAAGCTTCCCTTCCGTGGATCAAGGGATCTGTGGCTTTCCCTCGAGGCTTTCCACAAGGCTTTCCCACGAGGCTTTCCCACAGGGCTGTCCCACGTGCCACCGTGGTGTGAGTCGATCCTCGGCTTGAAAGTCGAAGCAGTGCAGGGAAAACAGGTTTCCCTGGAATGGACGGAGACATCTGGGGACTCTGGGAATATGGCACGACCCTGGAGTTCCTCTCGCCTTTCCTGTGGAGAGCGCCTCCTCTTGAGATGCGACGGGAACGCCGGGAATTCTTTCCCGACCACGCAGGGAAAGGATCCCTCCTCTCGAGCTAGGAGGCGGAAACGGGGCTCCTCTGGATGTGGCGGAACTCTCGTGCTTCCTCTCGAGTGGAGACGGGTATGTCGGGGAACTTCTTGAGTTGCAGCAAGGGTGTGAAGGACCCTTTGGAAGTTCCAGAGGTTTAGGTGTGAATAGCCTCGAGACGCCTCAGCGGAAATGGGCCTCATCTCGCCTGGAGGGAGAACCTCCTGGATTTTCTCGAGTTGCGGCAGGTGCTCTCGACTTACGACGGGGACCTCAGGGACCCGCTCTGGTGGCCTCAGGAAAGGCCAGTCCCCATGCGAGTTGCTCGGGGCCTCTCGGGATTCCTCTCCCGTCGATGCCGGGGCTAAGACCTTGTGTGGAGTCGGTGCCGGAAACTGAGGATTCCTCTCCAGTGCTGACATGGATCTTGGGGTACTTCTGGAGTCTCCCCAGGAGTCAGTCCTCGTCTCGAGTGGGGCATGCACGTGCGCTTTCCTCCCGAACTGTAGCAGCAGTGTCGTTCCCCTTTGGATCAAGGATCAGGGGCTTTCCCCCGAGGCTTTCCACAGGCTGTCCACGTGCCACCGTGGTGTGAGTCGATCCTCGGCTTGAAAGTCGAGGCAGTGCAGGGAAAACAGGTTTCCCTGGAATGGACTGAGACATCTGGGACTCTGGGAATGGTGGCACGACCCTGGAGTTCCTCTCGCCTTTCCTGTGGAGAGCGCCTCCTCTTGAGATGCGACGGGAACGCCGGAATACTTTCCCGACCATGCAGGGAAAGGATCCTCCTCTCAGCTAGGAGACGGAAACGGGGCTCCTCTGGATGTGGCCGGGACTCTCGTGCTTCCTCTCGAGTGGAGACGGGAATGTCGGGAACTTCTGAGTTGCAGCAAGGGTGTGAAGACCCTTTGGAAGTTCCAGAGTTTAAGGTGTGAATAGCCTCGAGACGCCTCAGCGGAAATGGGCCTCATCTCGCCTGGAGGGGAGAACCTCCTGGATTTTCTCGAGTTGCGGCAGGTGCTCTCGACTTACGACGGGGACTCAGGGACCGCTCTGGTGGCCTCAGGAAAGGCCAGTCCCCTTGCGAGTTGCTCGGGGCCTCTCGGGATTCCTCTCCCGTCGATGCCGGGGCCTAAGACCTTGTGTGAGTCGTGCCGGAACCTGAGGATTCCTCTCCAGTGCTGACATGGATCTTTGGGGTACTTCTGGAGTCTCCCCAGTGGGAGTCAGTCCTCGTCTCGAGTGGGGCATGCACGTGCGCTTTCCTCCCGAGCTGTAGCAGCAGTGTCACGCTTCCCTTCGCGTGGATCAAGGGATCTGTGGCTTTCCCTCGAGGCTTTCCCACGAGGCTTTCCCACGAGGCTTTCCCACAGGGACTTCCCACGTGCCACCGTGGTGTGAGTCGATCCTCGGCTTGAAAGTCGAGGCAGTGCAGGGAAACAGGTTTCCCTGGAATGGACTGAGACATCTGGGGGACTCTGGGAATGGTGGCACGACCCTGGAGTTCCTCTCGCCTTTCCTTGTGAGAGCGCCTCCTCTTGAGATGCGACGGGAACGCCTGGGAATTCTTTCCCGACCACAGCAGGGAAAGGATCCCTCCTCTCGAGCTAGGAGGCGGAAACGGGGCTCCTCTGGATGTGGCGGGACTCTCGTGCTTCCTCTTCGAGTGGAGACGGGTATGTCGGGGAACTTCTTGAGTTGCAGCAAGGGTGTGAAGGACCCTTTGGAAGTTCCAGAGGTTAGGTGTGATTAGCCTCGAGACGCCTCAGCGGAAATGGGCCTCATCTCGCCTGGAGGGAGAACCTCCTGGATTTTCTCGAGTTGCGGCAGGTGCTCTCGACTTACGACGGGGACCTCAGGGACCCGCTCTGGTTGGCCTCAGGAAAGGCCAGTCCCCATGCGAGTTGCTCGGGGCCTCTCGGGATTCCTCTCCCGTCGATGCCTGGGGCCTAAGACCTTGTGTGGAGTCGGTGCCGGGAAACCTGAGGATTCCTCTCCAGTGCTGACATGGATCTTGGGGTACTTCTGGAGTCTCCCCAGGTGAGTCAGTCCTCATCTCGAGTGGGGCATGCACGTGCGCTTTCCTCCCGAACTGTAGCTGCAGTGTCGTACTTCCCTTCGCGTGGATCAAGGGATCAGGGCTCCCTCGAGGCTTTCCCAGCTTCCGAGGCTTTCACACAGGGCTGTCACACGTGCCACCGTGGTGTGAGTCGATCCTCGGCTTGAAAGTCGAGGCAGTGCAGGGAAAACAGGTTTCCCTGGAATGGACGGAGACATCTGGGTTGACTCTGGGAATGGTGGCACGACCCTGGAGTTCCTCTCGCCTTTCCTGTGGAGAGCGCCTCCTCTTGAGATGCGACGGGAACGCCGGGAATACTTTCCCGACCATGCAGGGAAAGGATCCCTCCTCTCTGAGCTAGGAGACGGAAACGGGGCTCCTCTGGATGTGGCCGGACTCTCGTGCTTCCTCTCGAGTGGAGACGGGAATGTCGGGGAACTTCTGGAGTTGCAGCAAGGGTGTGAAGGACCCTTTGGAAGTTCCAGAGTTTAGGTGTGAATAGCCTCGAGACGCCTCAGCGGAAGATGGGCCTCATCTCGCCTGGAGGGGAGAACCTCCTGGATTTTCTCGAGTTGCAGCAGGTGCTCTCGACTTACGAAGGGGACTTCAGGGACCCACTCTGGTGGCCTCAGGAAAGGCCAGTCCCCATGCGAGTTGCTCATGGGCCTCTCGGGATTCCTCTCCCGTCGATGCCGGGGCCTAATGATCCTTGTGTGGAGTGGGTGCCGGAAAGTGAGGATTCCTCTCCAGTGCTGACATGGATCTTGGGGTACTTCTGGAGTCTCCCCAGTGGAGTCAGTCCTCGTCACTAGTGGGGGCATGCACGTCCGCTTTCCTCCCGAGCTGTAGCAGCAGTGTCGCGCTTCCATTCGCTTGGATCAAGGGATCTGTGGCTTTCCCTCGAGGCTTTCCCTCGAGGCTTTCCCACGAGGCTTTCCCACGAGGCTTTCCCACAGAGCTCTCCCACGTGCCACCGTGGTGTGAGTGGATCCTCGGCTTGAAAGTCTAG
Organism: Capra hircus; assembly: GCF_001704415.2. NCBI lineage: Eukaryota > Metazoa > Chordata > Mammalia > Artiodactyla > Bovidae > Capra > Capra hircus. The sequence goes on from NW_017216286.1 coordinate 4,300, forward strand.
GCAGTGCAGGGAAACAGTTTTCCCTGGAATGGACTGAGACCTCTGGGGGACTCTGGTAATGGTGGCACGACCCTGGAGTTCCTCTCTCCTTTCTTGTAGAGAGTGCCTCCTCTTGAGATACGACGGGAATGCCGGGAATTCTTTCCCGACCACGCAGGGAAAGGATCCCTCCTCTCGAGCTAGGAGGCGGAAACGGGGCTCCTCTGGATGTGAGCGGGACTCTCGTGCTTCCTCTCGAGTGGAGATGGGTATGTCGGGGAACATCTTGAGTTGCAGCAAGGGTGTGAAGAACCCTTTGGAAGTTCCAGAGGTTAGGTGTGATTAGCCTGGAGACGCCTCAGCGGAAATGGCCCTCATCTCGCCTGGATGGGAGAACCTCCTGGATTTTCTCGAGTTTCGGCAGGTGCTCTCGACTTACGACGGGGACCTCAGGGACCCGCTCTTTTGGCCTCAGGAAAGGCCAGTCCCCAAGCTAGTTGCTCGGGGGCCTCTCGGGATTCCTCTCCCGTCGATATCGGGGCCTCAGACCTTGGGTGGAGTCGGTGCCAGACCTGAGGTTTCCTCTCCAGTGCTGACATGGATCTTGGGGTACTTCTGGAGTCTCCCCAGTGGAGTCAGTCCTGGTCTCGAGTGGGGCGATGCACGTGCGCTTTCCTCCCGAGCTGTAGTAGCAGTGTCAAGCTTCCCTTCGCGTGGATCAAGGGATCTGTGGCTTTCCCTCAAGGCTTTCCCACAAGGCTTTCCCACGAGGCTTCCCCACAGGGCTTTCCCACGTGCCACCGTGGTTTGAGTTGATCCTCGGCTTGAAAGTCGAAGCAGTGCAGGGAAAACAGGTTTCCCTGGAATAAACTGAGAATTCTGGGGGACTCTGGGAATGGGGCCTGATCCTGGAGTTCCTCTCGCCTTCCTCTGGAGAGCGCCTCCTCTTGAGATGCGACGGGAACGCTAGGAATTCTTTCCCGACCACACAGGGAAAGGATCCCTCCTCTCGAGCTAGCAGGCGGAAACGGGGCCACTCTGGAAGTGCGCGGGACTCTCGTGTTCCTCTTGAGTGGAGACGGGTATGTCGGGGAACTTCTTGAGTTGCAGCAAGGGTGTGAAGGACCCTTTGGAAGTTCCAGAGGTTAGGTGTGAATAGCCTCAAGACGCTTCAGCGGAAATGGGCCTCATCTCGCCTGGAGGGGAGAACCTCCTGGATTTTCTCGAGTTGCGGCGGGTGCTCTCGTCTTACGATGGGGACGACAGGGACCCTCTCTGGTGGCCTCAGGAAAGGCCAGTCCCCATGCTAGTTGCATGGGGGCCTCTCGGGATTCCTCTCCCGTCGATGCTGGGGCCTAAGACCTTGTGTGGAGTCAGTGCCGGAACCTGAGGATTCCTCTGCAGTGCAGACATGGATATTGGGGTACTTCTGGAGTCTCCCCAGGGGAGTCAGTCCTCGTCTCGACTGGGGGCATGCACGTGCGCTTTCCTCCTGAGCTGTAGCAGCAGTGTCGCGCTTCCCTTCGCATGGATCAAGGGATCTGTGGCTTTCCCTCGAGGCTTTCCCACGAGGCTTTCCCAAGAGGCTTTCCCACAGGGCTGTCCAACGTGCCATCGCGGTGTGAGTCCATCCTCGGCTTGAAAGTCGATGCAGTGCAGGGAAAACAGGTTTCCCTGGAATGGACTGAAACATCTGGGGACTCTGGGAATGGGGCCTGATACTGGAGTTCCTCTCGCCTTTCCTGTGGAGAGCGCCTCCTCTTGAGATGCGACGGGAACGCTAGGAATTCTTTCCCGACCACGCAGGGAAAGGATGCCTCCTCTCGAGCTAGCAGGCGGAAACGGGGCCACTCTGGATATGGGCGGGACCTTCGGGTTCCTCTTGAGTGGAGACGGGTATGTCGGGGAACTTCTTGAGTTGCAGCAAGGGAGTGACGGACCCTTTGGAAGTTCCAGAGGTAAGGTGTGATTAGCCTCGAGATACCTCAGCGGAAATAGGTCTCAGCTCGCCTAGAGGGGAGAACCTCCTGGATTTTCTCGAGTTGCGGCTGGTGCTCTCGACTTATGACGGGGAACTCAGGGACCCGGTGTGGTGGCCTCAGGAAAGGCCAGACCCCATGCGAGTTGCTCGGGGGCCTATCGGGATTCCTCTCCCGTCGATGCTGGGTCCTAAGACCTTGTGTGGACTCAGTGCCAGAACCTGAGAATTCCTCTCCAGTGCCGACATGGATCTTGGGGTACTTCTGGATTCTCCCCAGGGCAGTCAGTCCTCGTCTCGAGTGGGGGCATGCACGTGCGCTTTCCTCCCGAGCTGTAGCATCAGTGTCGCGCTTCCCTTCGCGTGGATCAAGGGATCTGTGTCTTTCCCTCGAGGCTTTCCCACGAGGCTTTCCCACAGGGCTGTCCCACGTGTCACCGTGGTGTGAGTGGATCCTCGGATTGAAAGTCGAGGCAGTGCAGGGAAAACAGGTTTCCCTGGAATGGACTGAGACATCCAGGGGACTTTGGGAATGGGGCTTGAGACTGGAGTTCCTCTCGCCTTTCCTGTGGAGAGCGCCTACACTTGAGATGAGTCGGGAACGCTAGGAATACTTTCCCGACCACGCAGGGAAAGGATACCTCCTCTCGAGCTAGCAGGCGGAATCGGGGCCACTCTGGATATGGGCGGGACCCTTGGGATCCTCTTGAGTGGAGACGGGTATGTCTGGGAACTTCTTGAGTTGCAGCAAGGGTGTGAAGGACCCTTTGGAAGTTCCAGAGTTTAAGTGTGATTACCCCCTTGTTGCCTCAGAGGAAATGGGCCTCATCTCGCCTGGATTGGAGAACCTCCTGGATTTTCTCGAGTTGCGGCAGGTGCTCTCGACTTACGATGGGGACCTCAGGGACCCGCTCTGGTGGCCTCAGGAAAGGCCAGTCCCCATGCGAATTGCTCTGGGGCCTCTCGGGATTCCTCTCCCGTAGATTCCGGGGTCTAAGACCTTGTGTGGAGTCGGTGCCGGAACCTGAGCATTCCTCTCCAGTGCTGACATGGATCTTGGGGTACTTCTGGAGTCTCCCCAGGGGAGTCAGTCCTCATCTCGAGTGGGGCTATGCACTTGCGCTTTCCTCTCGAGCTGTAGCAGCAGTGTCACGCTTCCCTTCACGTGGATCAAGGGATCTGTGTCTTTCCCTCGAGGCTTTCCCACGAGGCTTTCCCACAGGGATGTCCCACGTGCCACCGTTGTGTGAGTCGATCCTCGGCTTGAAAGTCGAGGCAGTGCAGGGAAAACAGGTTTCCCTGGAATGGACTGAGACATCTGGGGGACTTTGGGAATATGGCACGACCCTGGAGTTCCTCTCGCCTTTCCTGTGGAGAGCGCCTCCATTTGAGATGCGACGGGAACGCCGGGAATTCTTTCCCGACCACGCAGGTATAGGATCCCTCCTCTCGAGCTAGGAGGAGGAAACGGGGCTCCTCTGGATGTGCGGGGAACTCTCGTGCTTCCTCTCGAGTAGAAACGGGTATGTCGGGGAACTTCTTGAGTTGCAGCAAGGGTGTGAAGGACCCTTTGGAAGTTCCAGAGGTAAGGTGTGATTAGCCTCGAGATACCTCAGCGGAAATGGGCCTCATGTCGCCTGGAGGGGAGAACCTCCTGGATTTTCTCGAGTTGCGGCAGGTGCTCTCGACTTACGACGGGGACCTCAGGGACCCACTCTGGTGGCCTCAGGAAAGGCCAGTCCCCATGCGAGTTGCTCGGGGGCCTCTCGGGATTCCTCTCCCATCGATGCCGGGGCCTAAGACCTTGTGTGGAGTCAGTGCCGGAACGTGAGGATTCCTCTCCAGTGCCGACATGGATCTTCGGGGACTTCTGGAGTCTCCCCAGAGGCGTAAGTCCTCGTCTCGAGTGGGGCATGCACGTGTGCTTTTCTCCCGAGCTGTAGCAGCAGTGTCACGCTTCCGTTTTCATGGATCAAGGGATCTGTGGCTTTCCCTCTAGACTTTCCCATGAGGCTTTCCCACGAGGCTTTCCCAAAGGGCTTTCCCACGTGACACGGTGGTGTGAGTCGATCCTCGGCTTAAAATCGAGGCAGTGAAGGGAAAACAGTTTTCCCTGGAATGGACTGAGACATCTGGGGACTCAGGGAATGGGGACACGACCCTGGAGTTCCTCTCGCCTTTCCTGTGGAGAGCGCCTCCTCTTGATATGCGACGGGAACGCCGGGAATTCTTTCCTGACCACGCAGGGAACGTATCCCTCCTCTCGAGCTAGCAGGCGGAAACGGGGCCACTCTGGATATGGGCGGGACTCTCGGATTCCTCTTGAGTGGACACGGGTATGTCGGGGAACTTCTTGAGTTGCAGCAAGGGTGTGAAGGACCCTTTGGAAGTTCCAGAGTTAAAGTGTGATTACCCCCTAGTTGCCTCAACGGAAATGGGCCTCAATTCGCCTGGAGGGGAGAACCTCCTGGATTTTCTCGAGATGCGGCAGGTGCTCTCGACTTACGACCGGGACCTCAGGGATCCGCTCTGGTGGCCTCAGGAAAGGCCAGTCCCCATGCGAGTTGCTCGGGGGCCTCTCGGGATTCCTCTCCCGGCGATGCTGGGGCCTAAGACCTTGTGTGGAGTCAGTGCCGGAACCTGAGGATTCCTTTCCAGTGCAAACATGGATCTTAGGGTACTTCTGGAGTCTCCCCAGGGCTCAGTCCTCGTCTCGAGAGGGGGCATGCACGTGCGCTTTCCTCCCGAGCTGCAGCAGCAGTGCCGTTCTTCCCTTCGCGTGGATCAAGGGATCTGTGTCTGTCCCTTGAGGCTTTCCCACGAGGCTTTCCCACAGGGCTGTCCCAGGTGCCACCGAGATGTGAGTCGATCTTCGGCTTGAAAGTCGCGGCAGTGCAGGGAAAACAGATTTCCCTGGAATTGACTGAGACATCCAGGGGACTCTGGGAATGGTGGCACGACCCTGGAGTTCCTCTCGCCTTTCCTGTGGAGAGCACCTCCTCTTGAGATGCAACGGGAACGCCGGGAATTCTTTCCCGACCACGCTGGGAAAGGATCCCTCCCCTCGAACTAGGAGGTGGAAACGGGGCTCCTCTGGATGTGGGCGGGACTCTCGTGCTTCCTCTCGAGTGGAGACGTTTACGTCGGGGAACTTCTTGAGTTGCAGCAAGGGTGTGAAGGACCCTTTGGAAGTTCCAGATGTTAGATGTGATTAGCCTCGAGACGCCACAGCGGAAATGGGCCTCATCTCGAATGGAGGGGAGAACTTCCTGGATTTTCTCGAGGTGCGGCAGGTGCTCTCGACTTACGACGGGGACCTCAGGGACCCGATCTGGTGGCCTCAGGAAGGGCCAGTCCCCATGCGAGTTGCTCGGGGGCCTCTCGGGATTCCTCCCCCGTCGATGCTGGGGCCTAAGACCTTGTGTGGAGTCGGTGCCGGAACCTGAGGATTCCTCTCCAGTGCTGACATGGATCTTGGGGTACTTCTGGAGTCTCCCCATGGAGTCAGTCCTCGTCTCGAGTGGGGGCATGCACGTGCGCTTTCCTCCCGAGGTGTAGCAGCAGTGTCACTCTTCCCTACACGTGGATCAAGGGATCTGTGTCTTTCCCTCGAGGCTTTCCCACGAGGCTTTCCCACGAGGCTTTCCCACAGGGCTGTCCAACGTGCCATCGCGGTGTGAGTCCATCCTCGGCTTGAAAGTCGACGCAGTGCAGGGAAAACAGGTTTCCCTGGAATGGACTGAAACATCTGGGGGACTCTGGGAATGGGGTCTGATACTGGAGTTCCTCTCGCCTTTCCTGTGGAGAGCGCCTACTCTTGAGATGAGACGGGAACGCTAGGAATTCTTTCCCGACCACGCAGGGAAAGGATGCCTCCTCTCGAGCTAGCAGGCGGAAACGGGGCCACTCTGGATATGGGCGGGACCCTCGGGTTTCTCGTGAGTGGAGACGGGTATGTCGGGGAACTTCTTGAGTTGCCAGCAAGGGAGTGACGGAGCCTTTGGAAGTTCCAGAGATAAGGTGTGATTAGCCTCGAGATACCTCAGCGGAAATAGGTCTCAGCTCGCCTGGAGGGGAGAACCTCCTGGATTTTCTCGAGTTGCGGCTGGTGCTTTCGACTTATGACGGGGAACTCAGGGACCCGGTGTGGTGGCCTCAGGAAAGGCCAGTCCCCATGCGAGTTGCTCGGGGGCCTATCGGGATTCCTCTCCCGTCGATGCTGGGTCCTAAGACCTTGTGTGGACTCAGTGCCAGAACCTGAGAATTCCTCTCCAGTGCCGACATGGATCTTGGGTTACTTCTGGATTCTCCCCAGGGCAGTCAGTCCTCGTCTCGAGTGGGGGCATGCCCGTGCGCTTTCCTCCCGAGCTGTAGCAGCAGTGTCGCGCTTCCCTTCGCGTGGATCAAGGGATCTGTGTCTTTCCCTCGAGGCTTTCCCACGAGGCTTTCCCACAGGGCTGTCCCACGTGTCACCGTGGTGTGAGTGGATCCTCGGATTGAAAGTCGAGGCAGTGCAGGGAAAACAGGTTTTCCCTGGAATGGACTGAGACATCCAGGGGACTTTGGGAATGGGGCTTGAGACTGGAGTTCCTCTCGCCTTTCCTGTGGAGAGCACCTACACTTGAGATGAGACGGGAACGCTAGGAATACTTTCCCGACCTCGCAGGGAAAGGATACCTCCTCTCGAGCTAGCAGGCGGAATCGGGGCCACTCTGGATATGGGCGGGACCCTTGGGATCCTCTTGAGTGGAGACGGGTATGTCTGGGAACTTCTTGAGTTGCAGCAAGGGTGTGAAGGACCCTTTGGAAGTTCCAGAGTTTAAGTGTGATTAGCCCCTTGTTGCCTCAGAGGAAATGGGCCTCATCTCGCCTGGATTGGAGAACCTCCTGGATTTTCTCGAGTTGCGGCAGGTGCTCTCGACTTACGATGGGGACCTCAGGGACCCGCTCTGGTGGCCTCAGGAAAGGCCAGTCCCCATGCGAATTGCTCTGGGGCCTCTCGGGATTCCTCTCCCGTAGATTCCGGGGTCTAAGACCTTGTGTGGAGTCGGTGCCAGAACCTGAGCATTCCTCTCCAGTGCTGACATGGATCTTGGGGTACTTCTGGAGTCTCCCCAGGGGAGTCAGTCCTCATCTCGAGTGGGGCTATGCACTTGCGCTTTCCTCTCGAGCTGTAGCAGCAGTGTCACGCTTCCCTTCACGTGGATCAAGGGATCTGTGTCTTTCCCTCGAGGCTTTCCCACGAGGCTTTCCCACAGGGATGTCCCACGTGCCACCGTTGTGTGAGTCGATCCTCGGCTTGAAAGTCGAGGCAGTGCAGGGAAAACAGGTTTCCCTGGAATGGACTGAGACATCTGGGGGACTTTGGGAATATGGCACGACCCTGGAGTTCCTCTCGCCTTTCCTGTGGAGAGCGCCTCCATTTGAGATGCGACGGGAACGCCGGGAATTCTTTCCCGACCACGCAGGTATAGGATCCCTCCTCTCGAGCTAGGAGGAGGAAACGGGGCTCCTCTGGATGTGCGGGGAACTCTCGTGCTTCCTCTCGAGTAGAAACGGGTATGTCGGGGAACTTCTTGAGTTGCAGCAAGGGTGTGAAGGACCCTTTGGAAGTTCCAGAGGTAAGGTGTGATTAGCCTCGAGATACCTCAGCGGAAATGGGCCTCATGTCGCCTGGAGGGGAGAACCTCCTGGATTTTCTCGAGTTGCGGCAGGTGCTCTCGACTTACGACGGGGACCTCAGGGACCCACTCTGGTGGCCTCAGGAAACGGCCAGTCCCCATGCGAGTTGCTCGGGGGGCCTCTCGGGATTCCTCTCCCCGTCGATGCCGGGGCCTAAGACCTTGTGTGGAGTCAGTGCCGGAACCTGAGGATTCCTCTCCAGTGCCGACATGGATCTTCGGGCACTTCTGGAGTCTCCCAAAGGCGTAAGTCCTCGTCTCGAGTGGGGGCATGCACGTGCGCTTTCCTCCCGAGCTGTAGCAGCAGTGTCACGCTTCCCTTTGCGTGGATCAAGGGATCTGTGGCTTTCCCTGACTTCCCATGAGGCTTTCCCACGAGGCTTTCCCACAAGGGCTGTCCCACGGTGCCACCGGTGGCATGTGAGTCGATCCTCGGCTTAAAGTCGAGGCAGTGAAGGGAAAACAGTTTTCCCTGGAATGGACTGAGACATCTGGGGGACTCTGGGAATGGTGGCACGACCCTGGAGTTCCTCTCGCCTTTCCTGTGGAGAGCGCCTCCTCTTGAGATGCGACGGGAACGCCGGAATTCTTTCCGATAACGCAGGGAAAGGATCCTCCTCTCGAGCTATGAGGCGGAAACGGGCTCCTCTGGATGTGGGCAAGACTCTCGTGCTTCCTCTCGAGTGGAGACGGGTATTTCGGGAACTTCTTGAGTGCAGCTAGGGTTTGAAGGCCCTTTGTTAGTTCCAGAGGTTGTTGATTAGCTCGAGACGCCTCATCGGAATGGGCCACATCTCGCCTGGAGGGGAGGAACCTCCTGGATTTTCTCGGTTGAAGCTGGAGGTGCTCTCGACTTACGACTTGGACCGCAGAGACCGCTCTGGTGGCCTCAGAAAGGCCAGTCCCCATGCAGTTGCTCTTGGGCTCTCGGGATTCCTCTCCCGTCGATGCCGGGGCCTAAGACCTTGTGTGGAGTTAGTGCCGGAACCTGAGGATTCCTCTCCAGTGCCTACATGGATCTTCGGGACTTCTGGAGTCTCCCCAGGGCGTCAGACCTCGGCTCGAGTGGGGGCATGCACGAGCGCTTTCCTCCCGAGCTGTAGCAGCAGTGTCACGCTTCCCTTCGCATGGATCAAGGGATCTGTGGTTATCACTCGGGCTTTGCCAAGAGGGTTTCCCACGAGGCTTTCCCACAGGGCTGTCCCACGTGCCACCGTGGTGTGAGTCGATCCTCGGCTTGAAATTCGAGGCAGTACAGGAAAAGGTTCCCTGGAACGAACTGAGACATCTGGGGGACTCTGGGAATGGTGGCACGACCTGAAGTTCCTCTCCCCTTTCCTGTGGAGAGCGCCTCCTCTT
>NW_017216287.1:0-13295 GCF_001704415.2 Capra hircus
ATTCTGCGTTCGAGTGCCTGTGATATCACCTCAAGGCTAAAGATTTGTGTGAGTTCGCTGTCGAACTTGAGATTTCCTCCCGGCTGACATGGATCTCGATTATTGTGGAGTTCCCCAGGGGAGTCAGTCCTGTCGTCTCGAGTGGGCTGCACTTGTTGCGCTTCTCCGGAAGCTGTACAGCCAGTGTCAGCGCTTCTCGCATGATCAATGGATCGTGGCTTTCGCCTGAGCTTGCCCACGAGGCTTTCCACAGGGTTGTCCACAAGGAACAGTGGGTTGTGAGTCGAGTCTCGGCTTGGAAAAGCGTGGAGTTTCAGGAAAGACAGTTTCCATTTCCCTGGAATGGACTGAGACATCTGGGGGACTCTGGGAATGGTGGCACGACCCTGAGTTCCTCTCGCCCTTCTGTGGAGAGCCCTCCTCTTGAGATGCGACGGGAACGCCGGGAATTCTTTCCCGACACGCAGGGAAAGGATCCCGCTCACGAACTAGGAGGCGGAAACGGGGCTCCTCTGGATGGGGGGATCTCCTCTTCCTCTCGAGTGGAGACGGGTATGTCGGGAACTTCTTGAGTTGCAGCAAGGGTGTGAAGGATCCTTTGGAAGTTCCAGAGGTTAGATGTGATTACCCTCGAGACGCTCTCTGGAAATGGGCATCATCTCGCTAGAGGGGAGACCTCCTGGATTTTCTCGAGTTGCGGCAGGTGCCTCGACTTACGACGGGCCCAAGGGACCCGCTCTGGTGCCTCAGAAAGGTCAGTCCCCATGCGAGTTGCTCGGGGCCTCTCGGTATTGCTCTGCCATCGATGCCAGGGCCTAAGACCTTGTGTGGAGTCGGTGCGGAACCTGAGGATTTCTCTCCAGTGCTGACATGGATCGTGGGGTACTTCTGGAGTCTCCCAGGGGAGTCAGTCCTCGTCTTGAATGGGGCATGCACGTGCGCTTTCCTCCGAGCTGTAGCAGCAGTGTCAGCTTCCTTCGCATGGATCAAGGGATCTGTGGCTTTCCCTCGAGGCTTTCCCACGAGGCTTTCCCACGAGGCTTTCCTACAGGGCTGTCCACGTGCCACCGTGGTGAGAGTGAACCTCGGCTCTAAATCGAGGCAGTGCAGGGAAAACAGGTTTCCTGGAATGGACTGAGACATCTGGGGACTCTGGAATGGTGGCACGACCCTGGAGTTCCTCTCGCTTTTCTGTGGAGAGCGCTCCTCTTGAGATGTGACGGGAATGCCGGGAATTCTTTCCCGACACGCAGGGAAAGGATCCCTACTCTCGAGCTAGGAGGCAGAAACGGGCTCCTCTGGATGTGGGCGGGGACTCTCGTGCTTTCCTCTCGAGTGGAGACGGGTATGTCGGGGAACTTCTTGAGTTGCAGCAAGGGATGTGAAGGACCCTTTTGGAAGTTCCAGAGGTTAGGTGTGATTAGCTTCGAGACGCCTCAGCGGACATGGGCCTCATCTCGCCTGGAGGAGAGAACCTCCTGGATTTTCTCGAGTTGCGGCAGGTGCTCTCGACTTACGACGGGGACCTCAGGGACCCGATCTGGTGGCCTCAGGAAAGGCCAATCCCATTCGAGTTTCTCGGGGCCACTCGTGATTCCTCTCCCGTCGATACCGGGGCCTAAGACCTTGTGTGGAGTCGGTGCCGGAAACTGAGGATTCCTCTCCAGTGATGACATGGATCTTGGGGTACTTCTGGAGTTTCCCCCAGGGGAGTCAGTCCTCGTCTCAAGTGGGGGCATGCACGTGGGCTTTCCTCCCGAGCTGGTAGCAGCAGGGTCACGCTTCCCTTCGCGTGGATCAAGGGATCTGTGGCTTTCCCTCGAGGCTTTCCCACGAGGCTTTCCCACTAGGCTTTCCCACAAGGCTGTCCCACGTGCCACCGTGGTGTGTGTCGATGTCGATCCTCGCTTGAAAGTCGAGGCAGTGCAGGGAAAAAAGTTTTCCCTGGAATGGACTGAGACATCTTGGGGACTCTGGGAATGGTGGCACGACCCTGGAGTTCCCTCGCCTTTCCTGTGGAGAGTGCCTCCTCTTGAGATGCGACGGGAACTCCGGGAATTCTTTTCCCGACCACGCAGGGAAAGGATCCCTCCTCTCGAGCTAGAAGGCGGAAACGGGGATCCTCTGGATGTGGGCGGGACTCTCGTGCTTCTCTCGAGTGGAGACGGGTATGTCGGCGAACTTCTTGAGTTGCAGCAAGGGTGTGAAGGACCCTTTGGAAGTTCCAGAGGTTAGGTGTGATTAGCCTGGAGACGCCTCAGCGGAAATGGGCCTCATCTCGCCTGGAGGGGAGAACGTCCTGGATTTTCTCGAGTTGTGGCAGGTGCTCTCGACTTACGACGGGGACCTCAGGGACCCACTCTGGTGGCCTCAGGAAAGGCCAGTCCCCATGCGAGTTCCTCGGGGCCTCTCGGGATTCCTCTCCCGTCGAAGCCTGGGCCTAAGACCTTGTGTGGAGTCGGTGCCGGAACCTGAGGATTCCTCTCCAGTGCTGACATGGATCTTGGGGTACTTCTGGAGTCTCCCCAGGGGAGTCAGTCCATCGTCTCGAGAGGGGGCATGCACGTGTGCTTTCCTCCCGAGCTGTAGCAGCACTGTCAGGCTTCCCTTCGCGTGGATCAAGGGATCTGTGGCTTTCCCTCGAGGCTTTCCCTCGAGGCTTTCTCACGAGCTTTCCCACGATGGCTTTCCCACAGGGCTGTCCCACGTGCCACCGTGGTGTGAGTCGATCCTCGGCTTGAACGTCCAGGCAGTGCAGGGAAGAACAGGTTTCCCTGGAAAGGACTGAGACATCTGGGGACTCTGGGAATGGTGGCACGACCCTTGATTCCCTCTCGGCTTTCCATGTGGAGATCGCCTCCTCTTGAGATGCCACGGGAACGCCAGGAATTATTTCCCGACCCTGGCAGGGAAAGGATCCCTCCTCTCGAGCTAGGAGGCGGTAACGGGGCTCCTCTGGATGTGGGCGGGACGCTCGTGCTTCCTCTCGAGTGGAGACGGGTATGACGGGGAACTTCTTGAGTTGCAGGAAGGGTGTGACGGACCCTTTGTGAAGTTCCAGAGGTTAGTTGTGATTAGCCTTGAGACACCTCAGCGGAAATGTGCCTCATCTCGCCTGGAAGGGAGAACCTCCTGGATTTTCTCGAGTTGCGGCAGGTGCTCTCGACTTACGACGGGGACCTCAGGGACCCGCTCTGGTGGCCTCAGGAAAGGCCAGTCCCCATGCGAGTTTCTCGGGGGGCCTCTCGGGATTCCCCTCACGTTCGATGCCAGGGACTAAGACCTTGTGTGGAGTCTGTGCCGGAACCTGAGGATTCCTCTCCAGTGCTGACATGGACCTTGAGGTACTTCTGGAGTGTCCGCAGGGGAGTCAGTCCTCGTCCGATTGGTGGCATGCACGTGCGCTTTCCTCCCGAGCTGTAGCAGCAGTGTCAGCGTTCCCTTCCGTGGATCAAGGGATCTGTGGCTTTTCCCTGGAGGCTTTCACACGAGGCTTTCCCACGAGGCTTTCCCACATGGGCTGTCCCACGTGCCACCGTGGATGTGAGTCGATCCATCGGCTTGAATGTCGAGGCAGTGCAGGGAAACAGGTTTCCCTGGAATGGACTGAGACATCTTGGGGACTCTGGGAATGGTGGCACGACCCTGGAGTTTCCTCTCGCCTTTCCTGTGGAGAGCGCCTCCTCTTGAGATGCGACGGGAACGCCGGGAATTCTTTTCCGACCACCGAAAGGAAAGGATCCCTCCTCTCCGGAGCTAGGAGGCGGAAACGGGGCTCCTCTGGATGTGGGCGGGACTCTCGTGCTTCCTCTCTGAGTGGAGACGGGTATGTCGGGGAACTTCTTGAGTTGCAGCAAGGGCTGTGAAGGACCCTTTGGAATTTCCAGAGATTAGGTGTGATTAGCTTCCGAGTCGCCTCAGCGGAAATGGGCCTCATCTCGCCTGGAGGGGACTACCTCCTGGATTTTCTCGAGATAGGGCAGGTTGCTGCTGACTTACGACGGGGACCTCAGGACCCGCTCTGGGGCCTCAGGAAAGGCCAGTCCCCCATGCGAGATTTCTCGGGCCTCTCGGGATTCCTCTCCGTCGATGCCGGGCCTAAGACCTTGTGTGGAGTCAGTGCCGGAACCTGAGGTTTCCTCTGCCAGTGCTGACATGGATCTTGGGGTACTTCTGGAGTCTCCCCAGGGGAGTCAGTCCTCGTCTCGAGTGGGGCATGCACGTGCGCTTTCCTCCCGAGCTGTAGCAGCAGTGTCACGCTTCCCTCGCGTGGATCAAGGGATCATGTGCTTTCCCTCGAGGCTTTCCCACGAGGCTTTCCCACGAGGCTTTCCCACAGGGCTGTCCCACGTGCCACCATGGTGTGAGTCGATCCTCGGCTTGAATGTCGAGGCAGTGCAGGGAAAACAGGTTTCCCTGGAATGGACTGAGACATCTGGGGACTCTGGGAATGTGGCACGACCCTGGATTTCCTCTCGCCTTTCCTGTGGAGAGCGCCTCCTCTGAGATGCGACGGGAACGCGGGAATTCTTTCCCGGACCACGCAGGGAAAGGATCCCTCCTCTCGAGCTAGGAGGCGGAAACGGGGCCCCTCTGGATACGGGCGGGACCTCTCGTGCTTCCTCTTCGAGTGGAGACGGGTATGTCGGGGAACTTCTTGAGTTGCAGCAAGGTGTGAAGGACCCTTTGGAAGTTCCAGAGGATTAGGGTGTGATTAGCTTCCAGTCGCCTCAGCGGAAATGGGCCTCATCTCGCCTGGAGGGGACAGAACCTCCTGGATTTTCTCGAGTTGCGGCAGGTGCTCTCGACTTACGACGGGGACCTCAGGGACCCCTCTGGTGGCCTCAGGAAAGGCCAGTCCCCATGCGAGTTGCTCGGGAGCCTTCTCGGGATTTCTCTCCCGTCGATGCCGGGGCCTAAGACCTTGTGTGGAGTCGAGTGCCGGAACCTGAGGATTCCTCTCCAGTGCTGACATGGATCTTGTGGGTACTTCTGGAGTCTCCCAGGGGAGTCAGTCCTCGTCTCGAAGGTGGGCATGCACGTGCGCTTTCCTCCCGAGCTGTAGCAGCAGTGTCACGCTTCCCTTCGCGTGGATCAAGGGATCTGTGGCTTTCCCTCGGAGGCTTTCACACGAGGCTTTCCCACGAGGCTTTCCCACAGGGCTTGTCCCACGTGCCACCGTGGATGTGAGTCGATCCTCGGCTTGAAGTCGAGGCAGTGCAGGGAAAACAGGTATTCCCTGGAAATGGACTGAAGACATCTTGGGGGACTCTGGGAATGGTGGCACGACCCTGGAGTTTCCTCTCGCCTTTCCTGTGGAGAGCGCCTCCTCTTGAGATGCGACGGGAACGCCGGGAATTTCTTTCCGGACCACGCAGGGAAAGGATCCCTCCTCTCGAGCTAGAGGCGGAAACGGGCTCCTCTGGATGTGGGGGGGACTCTCGTGCTTCCTCTCGAGTGGAGACGGGTATGTCGGGGAACTTCTTGAGTTGCAGCAAGGGTGTGAAGGACCCTTTGGAAGTTCCAGAGTTAGGTGTGATTAGCCCTCGAGACGCCTCAGCGGAAATGGGCCTCATCTCGCCTGGAGGGGAGAACCTCCTGGATTTTCTCGAGTTGCGGCAGTGCTCTCGACTTACGACGGGGACCTCAAGGGACCGCTCTGGTGGCCTCAGGAAAGGCCAGTCCCCATGCGAGTTGCTCGGGGCCTCTCGGGGATTCCTCTCCCGTCGATGCCGGGGCCTAAGACCTTGTGTGGAGTCGTGCCGGAACCTGAGGATTCCTCTCCAGTGCTGACATGGATCTTGGGGTACTTCTGGAGTCTCCCCAGGGGAGTCAGTCCTCGTCTCGAGTGGGGCATTGCACGTGCGCTTTCCTCCCGAGCTGTAGCAGCAGTGTCACGCTTCCCTTCGGTGGATCAAGGGATCTGTGGCTTTCCCTCGAGGCTTTCCCACGAGCTTTCCCACCGAGGCTTTTCCCACAGGGCTGTCCCACGTGCCACCGTGGTGTGAGTCGATCCTCGGCTTGAAAGTCGAGGCAGTGCAGGGAAAACAGGTTTCCCTGGAATGGACTGAGACATCTGGGGACTCTGGAATGGTGGCACGACCTGGAGTTCCTCTCGCCTTTCTGTGGAGAGCGCCTCCTCTTGAGATGCGACGGGAACGCCGGAATTCTTTCCGACCACGCAGGAAAGGATCCCTCCTCTCGAGCTAGAGGCGGAAACGGGGCCCTCTGGATAGGGCGGGACTCTCGTGCTTCCTCTCGAGTGGAGACGGGTATGTCGGGGAACTTCTTGAGTTGCAGCAAGGGTGTGAAGGACCCTTTGGAAGTTCCAGAGTTAGTGTGATTACCTCGAGACGCTCAGCGGAAATGGGCCTCATCTCGCCTGGAGGGAGAACCTCCTGGATTTTCTCGAGTTGCGGCAGGTGCTCTCGACTTACGACGGGGCCTCAGGGACCCGCTCTGGTGGCCTCAGGAAAGGCCAGTCCCCATGCGAGTTGCTCGGGGCCTCTCGGATTCCTCTCCGTCGATGCGGGGCCTAAGACCTTGTGTGGAGTCGGTGCGGAACCTGAGGATTCCTCTCCAGTGCGACATGGATCTTGGGTACTTCTGGAGTCTCCCCAGGGAGTCAGTCCTCGTCTCGAGTGGGGCATGCACGTGCGCTTTCCTCCCGAGCTGTAGCAGCAGTGTCACGCTTCCCTTCGTGGATCAAGGATCTGTGGCTTTCCTCGAGCTTTCCCAGAGGCTTTCCCACGAGGCTTCCCACAGGGCTTCCCACGTGCCACCGTGGTGTGAGTCGATCTCGGCTTGAAAGTCGAGCAGTGCAGGAAAACAGTTTCCCTGGAATGGACTGAGACATCTGGGGACTCTGGGAATGGTGGCACGACCTGGAGTTCCTCTCGCCTTTCCTGTGGAGAGGCCTCCTCTTGAGATGCGACGGAACGCCGGAATTCTTTCCGACCACGCAGGAAAGGATCCTCCTCTCGAGCTAGGAGGCGGAAACGGGGCTCCTCTGGATGTGGGCGGGACTCTCGTGCTTCCTCTCGAGTGGAGACGGTATGTCGGGGAACTTCTTGAGTTGCAGCAAGGGTGTGAAGGACCTTTGGAAGTTCAGAGGTTAGATGTGATTAGCTCGAGACCTCAGCGGAAATGGGCCTCATCTCGCCTGGAGGGGAGAACCTCCTGGATTTTCTCGAGTTGGGCAGGTGCTCTCGACTTACGACGGGGACCTCAGGGACCCGCTCTGGTGGCCTCAGGAAAGGCCAGTCCCCATGCGAGTTGCTCGGGGCCTCTCGGATTCCTCTCCCGTCGATGCCGGGCCTAAGACTTGTGTGGATCGGTGCGGAACCTGAGGATTCCTCTCCAGTGCTGACATGGATCTTGGGGTACTTCTGGAGTCTCCCCAGGGGAGTCAGTCCTCGTCTCGAGTGGGGCATGCACGTGCGCTTTCCTCCGAGCTGTAGCAGCAGTGTCACGCTCCCTCGCGTGATCAAGGGATCGTGGCTTTCCCTCGAGGCTTTCCCACGAGGCTTTCCACGAGGCTTTCCCACAGGGCTGTCCACGTGCCACGTGGTGTGAGTCGATCCTCGGCTTGAAAGTCGAGGCAGTGCAGGGAAAACAGGTTTCCCTGGAATGGACTGAGACATCTGGGGACTCTGGAATGGTGGCACGACCTGGAGTTCCTCTCGCCTTTCCTGTGGAGAGCGCCTCCTCTTGAGATGCGACGGAACGCGGGAATTCTTTCCCGACACGCAGGGAAAGGATCCCTCCTCTCGAGCTAGGAGGCGGAACGGGGCTCCTCTGGATGTGGCGGGACTCTCGTGCTTCCTCTCGAGTGGAGACGGGTATGTCGGGAACTTCTTGAGTTGCAGCAAGGGTGTGAAGGACCCTTTGAAGTTCCAGAGTTAGTGTGATTAGCCTCGAGACGCCTCAGCGGAAATGGGCCTCATCTCGCCTGGAGGGAGAACCTCCTGGATTTTCTCGAGTTGCGGCAGGTGCTCTGACTTACGACGGGACCTCAGGGACCGCTCTGGTGGCCTCAGGAAAGGCCAGTCCCCATGCGAGTTGCTCGGGCCTCTCGGATTCCTCTCCCGTGATGCCGGGCCTAAGACCTTGTGTGGAGTCGTGCCGGAACCTGAGGATTCCTCTCCAGTGCTGACATGGATCTTGGGTACTTCTGGAGTCTCCCAGGGAGTCAGTCCTCTCTCGAGTGGGGGCATGCACGTGCGCTTTCCTCCCGAGCTGTAGCAGCAGTGTCACGCTTCCTTCGCGTGGATCAAGGGATCTGTGGCTTTCCCTCGAGGCTTTCCCACGGCTTTCCCAGGCTTTCCCACAGGCTGTCCACGTGCCACTCTGGTGTGAGTCGATCCTCGGCTTGAAAGTCGAGGCAGTGCAGGGAAACAGTTTCCCTGGAATGGACTGAGACATCTGGGGACTCTGGAATGGTGGCACGACCTGGAGTTCCTCTCGCTTTCCTGTGGAGAGCGCCTCCTCTGAGATGCGACGGGAACGCCGGAATTCTTTCCGACCACGCAGGAAAGGATCCCTCTCGAGCTAGGAGGCGGAAACGGGCTCCTCTGGATGTGGGCGGGACTCTCTGCTTCCTCTCGAGTGGAGACGGGTATGTCGGGGAACTTCTTGAGTTGCAGCAAGGTGTGAAGGACCTTTGGAAGTTCCAGAGTTAGGTGTGATTTTCCTGGAGACGCCTCAGCGGAAATGGGCCTCATCTCGCCTGGAGGGGAGAACCTCCTGGATTTCTCGAGTTGCGGCAGTGCTCTCGACTACGACGGGGACCTCAGGGACCCGCTCTGGTGGCCTCAGGAAAGGCCAGTCCCCATGCGAGTTGCTCGGGGCCTCTCGGATTCCTCTCTCGTCGATGCCGGGGCTAAACCTTGTGTGGATCGGTGCCGAACCTGAGGATTCCTCTCCAGTGCTGACATGGACCTTGGGTACTTCTGGAGTCTCCCCAGGGGAGTCAGTCCTCGTCTCGAGTGGGGCATGCAGTGCGCTTTCTCCCGAGCTGTAGCAGCAGTGTCACGCTTCCCTTCGCGTGGATCAAGGGATATGCGCTTTCCTCGAGGCTTTCCCACGAGGCTTTCCCAGAGGCTTTCCCACAGGGCTGCCCACGTGCCACTGTGGTATGAGTCGACCTCGCTTGAAAGTCGAGGCAGTGCAGGTATACAGGTTCCCTGGAATGGACTGAGACATATGGGGGACTCTGGGAATGGTGGCATGACACTGGAGTTCCTCTCGCCTTTCCTGTGGAGAGCGCCTCCTCTGAGATGCGACGAGAAGCCGGGAATTCTTTCCGACCACGCAGGGAAAGGATCCCTCCTCTCGAGCTAGGAGGCGGAAACGGGGCTCTCTGATGTGGGCGGACTCTTGTGTTCCTCTCGAGTGGAGACGCTATGTCGGGAACTTCTTGAGTTGCAGCAAGGGTGTGAAGGATCCTTTGGAAGTTCCAGAGGTTAGGTGTGATTACCTCGAGACGCCTCAGCGGAAATGGGCCTCATCTGCCTGGAGGGGAACCTCCTGAATTTCTCGAGTTGCGGCAGGTTCTCGACTTACGACGGGGACCTCAGGGACCCGCTCTGGTGGCCTCAGGAAAGGCCAGTCCCCATGCGAGTTGCTCGGGGCCTCTCGGGATTCCTCTCCCGTCGATGCTGGGCCTAAGATCTTGTGTGGAGTTGGTGCGGAACCTGAGGATTCCTCTCCAGTGCTGACATGGATCTTGGGTACTTCTGGAGTCTCCCAGGGCAGTCAGTCCTCTCTCGAGTGGGGCATGCACGTGCGCTTTCCTCCGAGCTGTAGCAGCAGTGTCACGCTTCCCTTCACGTGGATCAAGGGATCTGTGCTTTCCCTCGAGGCTTTCCCACGAGGCTTTCCCGAAGGCTTTCCGCAGGGCTGTCCCACGTGCCACCGTGGTGTGAGTTGATCCTCGGCTTGAAGTCAAGGCAGTGCAGGGAAAACAGGTTTCCCTGGAATGGACTGAGACATCTGGGGACTCTGGGAATGGTGGCACGACCCTGGAGTTCCTCTCGCCTTTCCTGTGGAGAGCGCCTCCTCTTGAGATGCGACGGGAACGCCGGGAATTCTTTCCCGACCACGCAGGAAAGGATCCCTCCGTCAGCTAGGAGCAGAAACGGGGCTCCTCTGGATGTGGGGGACTCTCGTGCTTCCTCTCAGTGGAGACGGGTATGTCGGGGAACTTCTTGAGTTGCAGCAAGGGTGTGAAGGACCCTTTGGAAGTTCCAGAGTTTAGGTGTGATTAGCCTCGAGACGCCTCAGCGGAAATGGCCTCATCTCGCCTGGAGGGGAGAACCTCCTGGATTTTCTCGAGTTGCGGCAGGTGCTCTCGACTTACGACGGGGACTCAGGGACCCGCTCTGGTCGCCTCAGGAAAGGCCAGTCCCCATGCGAGTTGCATGGGGGCCTCTCGGGATTCCTCTCTCGTCCGATGCCGGTGCCTAAGACCTTGTGTATAGTCGGTGCCCGGAACCTGAGGTTCCTCTCCAGTGCTGACATGGATCTTGGGGTACTTCTGGAGTCTCCCAGGGGAGTCAGTCCTCGTCTCGAGTGGGGGCATGGATGTGCGCTTTCCTCCCGAGCTGTAGCAGCAGTGTCACGCTTCCCTTCGCGTGGATCAAGGGATCTGTGGCTTTCGCACGAGGCTTTCCCACAGGGCTGTCCACGTGCCACTGTGGTGTGAGTTGATCCTCGGCTTGAAATCGAGGCAGTGCAGGGAAAACAGGTTTCCCTGGAATGGGACTGAGACATCTGGGGGACTCTGGGAATGGTGGCACGACCTGGAGTTCCTCTCGCCTTTCCTGTGGAGAGCGCCTCCTCTTGAGATGCGACGGGAACGCCGGGAATTCTTTGCCGACCACGCAGGGAAAGATCCCTCCTCTCGAGCTAGGAGGCGGAAACGGCGCTCCTCTGGATGAGGGAGGGACTCTCGTGATTCCTCTCGAGTGGAGACGGGTGATGTCGGGAACTTCTTGAGTTGCAGCAAGGGTGTGAAGGACCCTTTTTTAAGTTCCAGAGGTTAGGTGTGATTAGCCTCGAGATGCCTCAGCGAAAATCGGCCTCATCTCGCCTGACGGGGAGAACCTCCTGGATTTTCTCGAGTTGTGGCAGGTGCTCTCAACTTACGACGGGGACCTCAGGGACCCGCTCTGGTGGCCTCAGGAAAGGCCAGTCCCCAGCGAGTTGCTCGGGGTCATCTCGGGATTCATCTCCCGTCGATGCCGGGGCCTAAGATCTTGTGTGGAGTCGCTGTCGGAACCTGAGGATTCCTCTCCGGTGCTGAAATGGATCTTCGGATATTTCTGGAGTTTCCCCAGGGGAGTCAGTCCTCGTCTCGAGTGGGGGCTTGCACTTGGCGCTTTCCTCCCGAGCTGTAGCAGCAGTGTCACGCTTCCCTTCGCTTGGATCAAGGGATCTGTGGCTTTCCCTCGAGGCTTTCCCACGAGGCTTTCTCGCAAGGCTTTCCCGCAGGGCTGTCCCACGTGCCACCGTGGTGTGAGTCGATCCTCGGCTTGAAAGTCTAGGCAGTGCAGGAAAAACAGGTATCCCTGGAATGGACTGAGACATCTGGGGGACTCTGGGAATGGTGGCACGACCCTGGAGTTCCTCTCGCCTTTCCTGTGGAGAGCGCCTCCTCCTTGAGATGCGACGGGGATACGCCGGGGAATTCTTTCCCGACCACGCAGGGAAAGGATCCCTCCTCTCAAGCTAGGAGGCAGAAACGGGGCTCCTCTGGATGTGGGGGGGGACTCTCGTGCTTCCTCTCGAGTGGAGACGGGTATGTCGGGGAACTTCTTGAGTTGCAGCAAGCGGTGTGAAGGACCCTTTGTAAGTTGCAGAGTTTAGGTGTGATTAGCCTCGAGACGCCTTCAGCGGAAATGGGCCTCATCTCGCCTGGAGGGGAGAACCTCCTGGATTTTCTCGAGTTGCGGCAGGTGCTCTCAACTTACGACGGGGACCTCAGGACCCGCTCTGGTCGCCTCAGGAAAGGCCAGTCCCATGCAGTTGTTCGGGTGCCTCTCGGTATTCCTTTCCCGTCGATTCGGGGCCTAAGACCTTGTGTGGAGTCAGTGCCGGAACCTGAGGATTCCTCTCCAGTGCTGACATGGATCTTGGGTACGTCTGGAGTCTCCCCAGGGGAGTCAGTCCTCGTCTCGAGTGGGGCATGCACGTGCGCTTTCTCCCGAGCTGTAGCAGCAGTGTCACGCTTCCCTTCACGTGGATCAAGGGATCTGAGGCTTTCCCTCGAGGCTTTCCCACGAGGCTTTCCCACAGGGTGTCCCACGTGCCACGTGGTGTGAGTCGATCCTCGCTTGAAAGTCGAGGCAGTGCAGGGAAAACAGTTTCCCTGGAATGACTGAGACATCTGGGGACTCTGGGAATGGTGGCACGACCCTGGAGTTCCTCTCGCCTTCCTGTGGAGAGCCCTCTCTTGAGATGCGACGGAACGCCGGGAATTCTTTCCGACACGCAGGGAAAGGATCCCTCCTCTCGAGCTAGGAGGCGGAAACGGGGCTCCTCTGGATGAGGGCGGGACTCTCGTGCTTCCTCTCGAGTGGAGACGGGTATGTCGGGGAACTTCTTGAGTTGCAGCAAGGGTGTGAAGACCTTTGGAAGTTCCAGAGGTTAGTGTGATTACCCTCGAGACGCCTCAGCGGAAATGGCCTCATCTCGCTGAGGGAGAACCTCCTGGATTTTCTCGAGTTGCGGCAGGTGCTCTCAACTTACGACGGGACCTCAGGACCCGCTTGGTGGCCTCAGGAAAGGCCAGTCCCATGCGAGTTGCTCGGGGCCTCTCGGATTCCTCTGCCGTTCGATGCCGGGCCTAAGACCTTGTGTGGAATCGTGCCGAACCTGAGGATTCCTCTCAGGCTGACATGGATTTGGGTACTTCTGGAGTCTCCAGGGGAGTCAGTCCTGTCTGATGGGCATGCACGTGCGCTTTCCTCCGAGCTGTAGCAGCAGTGTCACGCTTCCCTTCGCCTGGACAAGGATCGTGACTTTCCCTCGAGCTTTCCACGAGGCTTTCCCACGAGGCTTTCCTACAGGGCTGTCCCACGTGCCACCGTGGTGAGAGTGGAACCTCGGCTCTAAATTCGAGGCAGTGCAGGGAAAACAGGTTTCCCTGGAATGGACTGAGACATCTGGGGGACTCTGGAATGGTGGCACGACCCTGGAGTTCCTCTCGCTTTCCTGTGGAGAGCGCCTCCTCTTGAGATGGACGGGAATGCCGGGAATTCTTTCCCGTACACGCAGGGAAAGGATCCCTACAC
>NW_017216288.1:0-13295 GCF_001704415.2 Capra hircus
AGCAAAGGCACGTGCATGCCCCCACTCGAGACGAGGACTGACTCCCCCTGGGAAGACTCCAGAAGTACCCCAAGATCCATGTCAGCACTGCAGAGGAATCCTCAGGGTCCGGCACTGACTCCACACAAGTTCTTAGGCTCTAGCATCGACAGGAGAGGAATCCCGAGAGAGGCCCAAGCAACTCGCATGGGGACTGGCCTTTCCTGAGGCCACCAGAGCGGGTCCCTGAGGGCCCCGTCGTAAGTCGAGAGCACCTGCCGCAACTCGAGAAAATCCAGGAGTTCTCCCCTCCAGGCGAGATGAGGCCCATTTCCCTGAGGCGGCTCGAGGCAAATCACATCTAACCTCTGGTACTTCCAAAGGATCCTTCACACCCTTGCTGCAACTCAAGAAGTTCCCCGACATACCCGAACTCCACTCGAGAGGAAGCAAGAGAGTCCTTCCACATGTAGAGGAGCCCCGTTTCCGCCCTCCTAGCTCGAGAGGAGGGATCCTTTCCCTGCGTGGTCGGGAAAGAATTCCCGGCCTTCCCATCGCATCTCAAGTGGAAGCGCTCTCCACAGGAAAGGCGAGAGGAACTCCAGGGTCGTGCCACATTCCCAGAGTCTTCCAGATGTTTCAGTCCATTCCAGGGAAACCTGTTTTCCCTGCACTGCCTCGACTTTTAAGCCGAGGATCGACTCACACCACGGTGGTACGTGGGACAGCCCTGTGGGAAAGCCTCGTGAGAAAGCCCCGTGGGAAGGCCTCGAGGGAAAGCCCCTGATCCCTAGATCCACGCGAAGGGAAGCGTGAAACTGCTGCTACAGCTCGGGAGGATAGCGCACGTGCATGCACCCCACTCGAGACAAGGACTGACTCCCCTGGGGAGACTCCAGAAGTACCCCAAGTTCCATGTCAGCACTGGAGAGGAATCCTCAGGTTCGGCACTGACTCCACACAAGGTTTTAGGCCCCAGCATCGACGGAGAGGAAACCCGAGAGGCCCCCGTGAGGCCCCCGAGCAACTCGCATGGGGACTGGCCTTTCCTGAGGCCACCAGAGCGGGTCCCTGAGGTCTCCGTCGTAAGTAGAGAGCACCTGCACAACTTGAGAAAATCCAGGAGGTTCTCCCCTCCAGGCGAGACGAGGCCCCATTTCCGCTGAGGCGTCTCGAGGCTATTCACACCTAAATTCTGGAACTTCCAAAGGGTCCTTCACACCCTTGCTGCAAGTCAAGAAGTTCCGCATCATTCCCGTCTCCACTCGAGAGGAAGCACGAGAGTCCCGCCTACATCCAGAGGAGCCCCGTTTCTGCCTCCTAGCTCGAAAGGAGGGATCCTTTCCCTGCCGTGGTCAGGAAAGAATTCCCGGCGTTTCCGTCGCCTCTCAAGAGGAGGCGCTCTCCACAGGAAAGGCGAGAGGAACTCCAGGGTCGTGCCACCATTCCCAGAGTCCCCCAGATGTCTCAGTCCATTCCAGGGAAACCTGTTTTCCCTGCACTGCCTCGACTTTCAAGCCGAGGATCGACTCACACCACGGTGGCAGGGACAGCCCGTGGAAAGCCCTGTGGGAAAGCCTCGTGGGAAAGCCTCGAGGGAAAGCCACAGATACCTTAAGCCACTCGAGGGAAGTGTGACACTGCTGCTTCAGCTCGGGAGGAAAGTGCACGTGCATGCCCACACTCGAGACGAGGACTGACTCCCCTGGGGAGACTCCAGAAGTACCTCAAGATCCATGTCAGCACTGGAGAGGAATACTCAGGTTTCGGCACTGGCTCCACACAAGATCTTAGGGCCCCGGCATCGACGTGAGAGGAATCCGAGAGGCCCCGGAGCAACTCGCATGGGGACTGGCCTTTCCTGACTCAACCACAGCGGGTCCCTGAGGTCCCCGTCGTAAGTCGAGAGCACCTGCCTCAACTCGAGAAAAATCCAGGAGGTTCTCCCCTGCAGGCGAGATGAGGCCATTTCCGCTGAGGTGTCTCGAGGCTAATCACAACTAACCTCTGGAACTTCCAAAGGGTCCTTCACACCCTTGCTGCAACTCAAGAAGTTCCCCGACATACCCGTCTCCACTCGAAGGAAGCACGAGAGTCCGCCCACATCCAGAGGAGCCCCGTTTCCGCCTCCTAGCTCGAGGGAGAGATCCTTTCCCTGCGTGATCGGGAAAGAATTCCGCATTTCCGTCCCATCTCAAGGGGGGCGCTCTCCACAGGAAAGGCGAGAGGAACTCCAGGGTCGTGCCACCATTCCAGAGTCCCCCAGATGTCTCGGTCCATACCAGGGAAACCTGTATTCCCTGCACTGCCTCCACTTTCACGCCGAGGATCGACTCACACCACGGTGGCACGTGGGACAGCACTGTGGGAAAGCTTCGTGGGAAAGCCTCGAGGGAAAGCCACAGATCCCTTGATACACGCGAAGGGAAGCGCGACACTGCTGCTACAGCTCGGGAGGAAAGCGCACGTGCATGCCCCCACTCGAGACGAGGACTGACTCCCCTGGGGAGACTCCAGAAGTACCCAAGATCCATGTCAGCACTGCAGAAAAATCCTCAGGTTCCGGCACTGACTCCACACAAGGTCTTAGGCCTCAGCATCGACGGGTGAGGAAACCCGAGAGGCCCCCGTGAGGCCCCCGAGCAACTCGCATGGGGACTGGCCTTTCCTGAGGCCACCAGAGCGGGTCCCTGAGGTCTCCGTCGTAAGTAGAGAGCACCTGCCACAACTCGAGAAAATCCAGGAGGTTCTCCCCTCCAGGCGAGATGAGGCACATTTCCCCTGAGGCGTCTCGAGGCTAATCACATCTAAACTCTGGAACTTCCATAGGATCCTTCACACCCTTGCTGCAACTCAAGAAGTTCCCCGACATACCGTCTCCAGTCGAGAGGAAGAACGAGAGTCCGCCCACATCCAGAGGAGCCCCGTTTCCGCCTCCTAGCTCGAGAGGAGGGATGCTTTCCTGCGTGGTCGGGAAAGAATTCCCGGCCTTCCCATCGCATCTCAAGTGGAAGCGCTCTCCACAGGAAAGGCGAGAGGAACTCCAGGGTCGTGCCACATTCCCAGAGTCCCCCAGATGTTTCAGTCCATTCCAGGGAAACCTGTTTTCCCTGCACTGCCTCGACTTTTAAGCCGAGGATCGACTCACACCACGGTGGTACGTGGGACAGCCCTGTGGGAAAGCCTCGTGGGAAAGCCACAGATCCCTTGATCCACGCGAAGGGAAGCGTGACACTGCTGCTACAGCTCGGGAGGAAAGCGCACATGCATGCCCCCACTCGAGACGAGGACTGACTCCCCTGGGGAGACTCAGGAAGTACCCCAAGATCCATGTCAGCACTAGGAGAGGAATCCTCAGGTTCCGGCACCGACTCCACTCAAGGTCTTATGCCGGGGTCCAGCCCCGGTGGATCCAGGGAATTCGAAGGGTGGACGGCGTTGGCGTGGAATGACTTGTTTATTTATTAATGTAATATTAGATTAGGAAACTATAGTGTAGTAAGAAGATTAAGTCGAGGAAGAGGGCTGAATAGCTTGGTTTACGCGGACGGCCAATAAAATTCCAGACAAGGAATTTGCACCACCTACGTTGGGCCACCGGCGCCCGCTTGAATATCTAAGGGTGCCTCGCATTAAGCTCCCTTTCGTGTGGGTCTTAACAGCCAGGGCAAGTAAGTAGACCTGGCGAGCCTCCGCACTCCAGGTGGAGATTCAGGCCTGAAGTTATAATAAGGAGCAGAGAGAAGGAAAGGTAGAGAAGAAGAAAGAGAGAGAAAGACACGGGGGAGCCAGAGTCCAAGAAACCAGGCTGAGAGACTAGTTCCGAGAAGCTGGTCGAGATAAACTGGGCCCCCGGCCCCTAGCCTCCTCCTTTATTGTTCAGAAGGCCTTTTATACTTTTGATAAAACATGGAGACCAATGGATAACACAAAATTATGTAGTCGTTCGCAACCCAGATTCTTTCTGTATATCATTTTGTATACAAAAGGGTCTCAGGTGATTTACATTATCTTCTGGCCAAGAGGCTTGTTAAACCTTTTTGGCTCTCTTCCTTAATGAATGTTAATTTTGTTTCCCCAGAAGTGTTTTTCTTTAATCTGCATCTCCTTAAAGCATTAAAGTTACATCTCTATAGAACAAAGGTGCAGTGGGTTATAACAAAGAATGGTACTTAAACTCAAAGATCTAATGTTGCTAATACCGAGGTCTACTACTTGTTTTTCTATATACCAACTATATCTAAAATAAAGGAAATGAAAATTTGGGCAACAAGCATTGACCCAAAAAATGAAACTTTTAATCAGTCCTACTCTAAAGATTTTGACTCCTCAGAAGCTCCTGCATTCCTAGGATGTTTTAAGCTTCCTGTGCCTCCTGCGGTCAGGAGGCCTCAAACAATCACAAGCGCAGCTGTACGAGTCCATACAGGCAGGCTAGAAAGCCATCAGAGGGTTTTTGGATTGAAAACACTCTTTCAAATGGCAGAAGACTAACGCCCTGAATTGACTTTTTCCAGAAAAGGTCAGAAGAGTGAAAAAGCAGAGCACAAAAACCGGCAGATTTTTGTTGGGGTACATGATTAAAAATTTCCAGAGGGGTCCCTGAAGTCTGAGCATGCCTTGCGTATGTCAGCTTCCTTCCTCATAACCTTGTCAAGGGCGGGCTTCCTCACACTGGCTCCCGGCAGTCTTAGGCCCCGGCATCGACAGGAGAGGAATCCCGAGAGGCCCCGAGCAACTCGCATGCGGACTGGTCCTTTCCTGAGGCCACCAGAGCGGGTCCCTGAGGTCCCGACGTAAGTCGAGTGCACCTGCCGCAACACGAGAAAATCCAGGAGGTTCTACCCTCCAGGCGAGATGAGGCCAATTTCCGCTGAGGCGTCTCGAGGCTAAACACACCTAACCTCTGGAACTTCCAAAGGGTCCTTCACACCCTTGCTGCAACTCAAGAAGTTCCCCGACATACCCGTCTCCACTCGAGAGGAAGCAGGAGAGTCCCGCACACATCCAGAGGAGCCCCGTTTCCGCCTCCTAGCTCGAGAGAAGGGTTCCTTTCCCTGCGTGTTCGGGAAAGAATTCCTGGCCTTCCCATCGCAGCTCAAGAGGGGGCGCTCTCCACAGGAAAGGCGAGAGGAACTCCAGGGTCGTGCCACCATTCCCAGAGTCCCCCAGATGTCTCCAGTCCACTCCAGTAAACCGTGTTTTCCTTGCACTGCCTCGACTTTCAAGCCGAGGATCGACTCACACCACGGTGGCACGTTGGACAGCCCTTTGGGAAAGCCTCCTGGGAAAGCCTCGTGGGAAAGCCTCGAGGGAAAGCCACAGATTCTTTGATCCACGCGAAGGGAAGCCTGACACTGCTGCTACAGCTGGGAGGAAAGCGCTCGTGCATGCCCCCACTCGAGACGAGGACTGACTCCCTTAGGGAGACTCCAGAAGTACCCCAGGAACCGTGTCAGCACTGGAGTGGAATCCTCCGGTTCCGGCACCGACTCCACACAAGGTCTTATGCCCCGGCATCGACGGGAGAGGAATCCCGAGAGGCCCCATGCAACTCGCATGGGGACTGGCCTTTCCTGAGGCCACCAGAGCGGGTCCCAGAGGTCCCCGTCGTAAGTCGAGAGCACCTGCCGAAACTGAGAAAATCCAGGAGGTTCTCCCTTCCAGGCTAGATGAGGCCCATTTCCGGTGAGGCGTCTCGAGGCTAATCACACCGAACATCTGGAATTTCCAAAGGGTCCTTCACACCCTTGCTGCAACTCAAGAAGTTCCCCGACATACCCGTCTCCCCTCGAGAGGAAGCACGAGAGTCCGGCCCACATCCAGAGGAGCCCCGTTTCCGCCTCCTAGCTCGAGAGGAGGGATCCTTTCCCTTCGTGTTCGGGAAAGAATTCCCGGCGTTCCGGTCCCATCTCAAGAAGAGGCGCTCTCCACAGGAAAGGCGAGAGGAACTCCAGGGTCGTGCAACCATACCCAGAGTCCCTCAGATGTCTCAGTCCATTCCAGGGAAAACTTTTTTCCCTGCACTGCCTCGACTTTCAAGCCGAGGATCGACTCTCACCACGGTGGCACGTGGGACAGCCTTGTGGGAAATACTCGAGGGAAAGCCTCGTGGGAAAGCCTCGAGGGAAAGCCAAAGATCCCTTGATCCAAGCGAAGGGAAGCATGACATTGCTGCTACAGCTCGGGAGGAAAGCGAACGTGCATGCCCTCACTCGAGACGAGGACTGACTCCCCTGGGGAGACTCCAGAAGTACCCAAAGATTCATGTCAGCACTGGTGAGGAATCCTCAGGTTCCGGCAGCGACTCCACACAAGGCCTTAATCACCGGCATCGAAGGGAGAGGAATCCCGAGAGGTCCCCGAGCAACTCGCATGGGGACTGGCCTTTCCTGAGGCCACCAGAGCGGGTCCCTGAGGTCCCCTTCGTAAGTCGAGAGCACCTGCCGCAACTCGAGAATATCCAGGAGGTTCTCCCCCCCAGGCGAGATGAGGCCCATTTCCACTGAGGCGTCTACAGGCTAATCACACCTAACCTCTGGAACTTCCCAAGGGTCCTTCACACCCTTGCTGCAACTCAAGAAGTTCCCCGACATCCTACTCTACACTCGAGAGGAAGCACGAGAGTTCCGCCCACATCCAGAGGAGTCCCGGTTCTGCTTCCTAGCTCGAGAGGAGGGATCCTTTCCCTGTGTGGTCGGGAAAGAATTCCCGGCGTTCCTTTCGCATCTCAAGAGCAGGCGCTCTCCACAGGAAAGGCGAGAGGAACTCCAGGTTCCTGCCACCATTCCCAGAGTATCCCAGATGTCTCAGTCCATTCCAGGGAAACCTGTTTTTCCCTGCACTGCCTCGACTTTCAAGCCGAGGATCCACTCACACCACGGTGGCACGTGGGACAGCCCTGTGGGAAAGCCTCGTGGGAAATCCTCGAGGGAAAGCCACAGATCCATTGATCCACGCGCAGGGAAGCGTGATACTGCTGCAACAGCTGGGGAGGAGAGCGCACGTGCATGCCCCCACTCGAGACGAGGACTGACTCCCCTGGGGATACGCCAGAAGTACCCCAAGATCCATGGCAGCACTGGAGAGGAATCCTCAGGTACCGCCAATGGCTCCACACAAGATCTTAGGCCCCGGCATCGATGGGAGAGGAAACCCGAGAGGCCCCCGAGCAACTCGCATGAGAACTGGCCTTTCCTGAGGCCACCAGAGCGGGTCCCTGAGGTCCCCGTCGTAAGTCGAGAGCACCTGCCGCAACTCGAGAAAATCCAGGAAGTTCTCCCCTCCAGGCGAGATGAGGCCCATTTCCGCTGAGGCTTCTCGAGGCTATTCACACCTAAACTCTGGAACTTTCAGAGGGTCCTTCCCACCCTTGCTGCAACTCTAGAAGTTCCGCGACATTCCCGTCTCCACTCGAGAGGAAGCACGAGAGTTCCGCCCACATCCAGAGGAGCCCCGTTTCCGCCTCGTTGCTCGAGAGGAGGGATCCTTTCCCTGCGTTGTTGGGAAATAATTCCCAGCGTTCCCGTCGCATCTCAAGAGGAGGCGCTCTCCACAGGAAAGGAGAGAGGAACTCCAGGGTCCTGCCACATTCCCAGAGTCCCTCAGATGTCTCAGTCCATTCCAGGGAAACATGTTTTCCCTGCACTGCCTCGAATTCAAGCCAAGGATCGACTCACACCACGGTGGCACGTGGGACAGCCCTGTGGGAAAGCCTCGTGGGAAAGACTCGTGGGAAGGCCTCGATGGAAAGCCGCAGATCCCTTGATTCACGCGAAAGGAAGCACAACACTGCTCCTACAGCTCGGAAGGGAAGCGCACGTGCATGACCCCACTCGAGACGAGGACTGACTCCTTTGGGGAGACTCCAGAAGTACCCCCAAATCCATGTCAGCACTGGAGAGGAATCCGGAAGTTCCGGCACCCACTCCACACAAGATCTTAGGCCTCGGCATCGACGGGAGAGGAATCCCTAGAGGCTCCCGAGCAACTCGCATGGGGACTGGCCTTTCCTGAGGCTACCAGAGCGGGTCCCTGAGGTCCCCATCTTAAGTCGAGAGCACCTGCCGCAACTCGAGAAAAAACCATGAGGTTCTCCCCTCCAGGCGAGATGAGGCCCATTTCCGCTGAGGCGTCTCGAGGCTAGTCATACCTAACCTTTGGAACTTTCAAAGGGTCCTTCACACCCTTGCTGCAACTCAAGAAGTTCCCCGACATACCCGTCTCCACTCGAGAGGAAGCACGAGAGTCCCGCCCACATCCAGAGGAGCCCCGTTTCTGCCTCCTAGCCTGAGAAGAGGGATCCTTTCCCTGCGTGGTCGGGAAAGAATTCCGGGCCTTCCCGTCGCATCTCAACAGGTGGCGCTCTCCACAGGAATGGCGAGAGGAACTCCAGTGTCATGCCACATTCCCAGAGTCCCCCAGAAGTCTCCGTCCATTCCAGGGAAACCTTTTTTCAGTGCACTGCCTCGACTTTCAAGCCGAGGATCGACTCACACCACGGTGGCACGTGGGACAGCCCTGTGGGAAAGCCTCGTGGAAAAGCCTCGTGGGAAAGCCTCGTGGGAAAGCCTCGTGGGACAGCCTCGTGGGAAAGCCTCGTGGGAAAGCCTCGTGGGAAAGCCTCGAGGGAAAGCCTCTGATCCCTTTATCCACGGGAAGGGTAGTGGGACACTGCTGCTACAGCTCGGGAGGAAATCACACGTGCATGCCCCCACGCGAGACGAGGACCGGCTCCATTGAGGAGACTCCAGAAGTACCCCAAGATGCATGTCAGCACTGGAGAGGAATCCTCAGGTTCCGGCACCGACTCCCCGCAAGGTCTTAGGCCCCGGCATCGACGGGAGAGGAATCCCGAGAGGCCCACGAGCAACTTGCATTGGGACTGGCCTTTCCTGAGGCCACCAGAGCGGGTCCCTGAGGTCCCGGTGGTAAGTCGAGAGCACCTGCCGCAACTCGAGAAAATCCAGGAGGTTCTCAACTGAAGGCGAGATGAGGCCCATTTCCGCTGAGGCGTCTCGAGGCTAATCACACCTAAACTCTGGAACTTCCAAAGGATACTTCACACCCTTGCTGCAACTCAAGAAGTTCCCCGACTCACCCGTCTCCACTCGAGAGGAAGCACGAGAGTTCCGCTCACATAAAGAGGAGCTCCGTTTCCGCCACCTAGCTCGAGTAGAGGGATCCTTTCCCTGCGTGCTGCGGAAAGATTTCCCGGAGTTCCCGTCCCATCTCAAGAGGAGGCGATCTCCGCAGGAAAGGCGAGAGGAACTCCAGGGTCGTGCCACCATTCCCAGAGTCCCCCAGATGTCTCAGTCCATTCAAGGGAAACCGTGTTTTCCCTGCACTGCCTCGACTTTCAAGCCGAGGATCGACTCACACCACGGTGGCACGTGGGACAGCATTGTGGGAAGCCTCGTGGGAAAGTCTCCTGGGAAAGCCTCGAGGGAAAGCCACAGATCCCTTGATCCAAGCGAAGGGAAGCGTTACACTGCTGCTACAGCTCGGGAGGAAAGCGCAAGTGCAAGCCCCCACTCGAGACGTGGACTGACTTCCCTGGGGAGACTCCAGAAATACCCCAAGATCCATGTCAGCACCGGAGAGGAATCCTCAGGTTCCGGCACCGACTCCACACAAGGTCTTAGGCCCCGGGATCGATGGGAGAGGAATCCCGAGAGTCCCCTGAGCAACTCGCATGGGGACTGGTCTTTCCTGAGGCCACCAGAGCGGGATTCCTGAGGTCCCTGTCGTAAGTCGAGATCACCTGCCGCAACTCGAGAAAATCCAAGAGGTTCTCCCCTCCAGGTGAGATGAGGCCCATTTCCGCTGAGGCATTTCGAGGCAAATCACACCTAACCTCTAGAACTTCCAAAGGGTCCTTCACACCCTTTCTGCAACTCAAGAAGTTCCCCGACATACCCGTCTCCACTCGAGAGGAAGCACAAGAGTCCCGCCAACATCCAGAGGAGCCCTGTTTCCGTCTCCTAGCTCGAGAGGAGGGATCCTTCCCCTGCGTGGTCGGGAAAGAATTCCCGGCGTTTCCGTCGCATCTCAAGGGGAGGCGCTCTCCACAGGAAAGGCGAGAGGAACTCCAGGGTTTTGCCACCATTCTCAGAGTCCCCCAGATGTCTCAGTCCATTCCAGGGAAAGCTGTTTTCCCTACACTGCGTCGACTTTCAAGCCGAGGATCGACTCACACCACGGTGGCACGTGGGACAGCCCTGTGGGAAAGCCTCGTGGGAAAGCCTCGTGGGAAAGCCTCGAGGGAAGGCCACAGATCCGTTGATCCACGTGAAGGGAAGCGTGACACTGCTGCAACAGCTGGGGAGGAAAGCGCACGTGCATGCCCCCACTCGAGACGAGGACTGTCTCCGCTGGGGAGACTCCACAAGTACCCCAAGATCCATGTCAGCACTGGAGAGGAATCCTCAGGTTCCGGCACCGACTCCACACAACGTCTTAGGCCCCGGCATCGACGGGAGAGGAATCCCGAGAGGCCCCTGAACAACTCGCATGGGGACTGGCCTTTCCTGTGGCCACCAGAGCAGGTCCCTGAGGTCCCCGTTGTAAGTCGAGAGCACCTGCCACAACTCAAGAAAATCCTGGTGGTTCTGCCCTCCAGGTGAGATGAGGCCCATTTCAGCCTAGGCGTCTGGAGGCTAATCACACCTAACCTCTGGAACTTCCATAGGGTCCTTAACACCCTTGCCTGCAACTCAAGAAGTTCCCCAACTTACCCGTCTCCACTCGAGAGGAAGGACCAGTGTCCCGCCCACATCCAGGAGGAGCCCCGTTTCCGCCTCCTAGTTCGAGGGCAGGGATCCTCTCCCTGCGTGGACGGGAAAGAATTCCCGGCGTTCCTGTTGCATCTCAAGAGGAGGCGCTCTCCACAGGAAAAGCAAGAGGAATTCCCAGGGTCTTGCCACCATTCCCAGAGTCCAACTGATGTCTCAGTCCATTCCAGGGAAACCTGCTTTCCCTACACTGCTTCGACTTTCAAACCGAGGATCGACTCACACCTCGGTGGAACTTGGGACAGCCCTGTGGGAAAGCCTGGTTTGAAAGCCAAGAGGGAAAGCCACAGATCCCTTGATCCACGCGAAGGGAAGCGTGACACTGCTGCTACAACTCGGGAGGATAGCGCACGTGCATGCACCCACTCGAGACGAGGACTGACTCCCCTGGGGTGACTCCAGAAGTACCCCAAGATCCATGTCAGCACTGGAGAGGAATCCTAAGGTTCCGGCACTGACTCCACACAAGATCTTAGGCCCCTGGCATCGACGGGAGAGGAATCCCGATAGGCCCCCGAGCAACTCGCAAGGGGACTGGCCTTTCCTGAGGCCACCAGAGCGGGTCCCTGAGGTCCCCGTCGTAAGTGGAGAGCACCTGCCGCAACTCGAGAAAATCCAGGAGGTTCTCCCCTCCAGGCGAAATGAGGCCCATTTCCAATGAGGCGTCTCCAGGTTATTCACATAAACTCTGGAAACTTCCAAAGGGTTCTTCAAACCCTTGCTGCAACTCAAGAAGTTCCCCGACATACCCGTCTCCACTCGAGAGGAAGCACGAGAGTCCCGCCCACATCCAGAGGAGCCCCGTTTCCGCCTCCTAGCTCGAGAGGAGGGATCCTTTCCCTGCGTGGTCGGGAACGAATTCGGGGCATTTCCGTCGCATCTCAAGAGGAGGCGCTCTCCACAGGAACAGCGAGAGGAACTCCAGGGTCGTGCCACCATTCCCAGAGTCCCCCAGATGTCTCAGTTCATTCCAGGGAAACCTGTTTTCCCTGCACTGCCTCGACTTTCAAGCCGAGGATCGACTCACACCACGGTGGCCCGTGGGACAGCCGTGTGGGAAAGCCTCGTGGGAAAGCCTCGTGGGAAAGCCTCGTGGGAAAGCCTCGAGGGAAAGCCCCCGGATCCCTTGATCCAAGTGAAGTGTAGCGTGACACTGCTGCTACAGCTCGGGAGGAAAGCGCACGTGCATGGCCCACTCGAGACGAGGACTGATTCCCGGGGAGACTCCAGAAGTACCCCAATATCCATGTCTGCACTGGAGAGGAATCCTCAGGTTCCGGCACCGACTCCATACAAGATCTTAGGCCCCGGCATCGATGGGAGAGGAATCCCGAGAGGCCCCCGAGCAACTCGCATGGGGACTGGCCTTTCCTGAGGAAACCAGTGCGGGTCTCTGAGGTCCCCGTCGTAAGTCGAGAGCACCTGCCGCAACTCGAGAAAATCCAGGAGGTTCTCCCCTCCAGGCGAGATGAGGCCCATTTCCGCTGAGGCGTCTCGAGGCTAGTCACACCTAACCTCTGGAACTTCCAAAGGGTCCTTCACACCCTTGCTGCAACTCAAGAAGTTCCCCTACATACCCGACTCCACTCGAGAAGAAGCACGAGAGTCCGGCCCACATCCAGAGGAGCCCCGTTTCCGCCTTCTAGCTCGAGAGGAGTGATCCTTTCCCTGAGTGGTCGGGAAAGAATTCCCGGCGTTCCCGTCGCATCTCAAGAGGAGGCGCTCTCCACAGGAAAGGCGAGAGGAACTGCAGGGTCGTGCCACATTCCCAGAGTCCTCCAGATGTCTCAGTCCATTTCAGGGAAAACTTTTTTCCCAGCACTGCCTCCACTTTCAAGCTGAGGATCGACGCACACCACGGTGGCACGTGGGACAGCTCTGTGGGAAAGCCTCGTGGGAAAGCCTCGTGGGAAAGCCTCGAGGGAAAGCCACAGATCCCTTGATCCACGCGAAGGGAAGTGCGACACTGCTGCTACAGCTCGGAAGGAAAGCGCACGTGCATGCTCCCACTCGAGACGAGGACTGACTCCCCTGGGGAGACTCCAGAAGTACCCCAAGATCCATGTCAGCACTGGAGAGAAATCCTCAGGTTCCGGCACTACTCCACACAAGGTCTTAGGCCCCAGCATCGACGGGAGAGGAAACCCAAGAGGCCCCCGAGAGGCCCCCGAGCAACTCGCATGCGGACTGGCCTTTCCTGAGGCCACCAGAGCGGCTCCCTAAGGTCCCCGTCGTAAGTCGAGAGCACCGGCCTCAACTCGAGAACATCCAGGAATTTCTCCCCTCCAGGCGAGATGAGGCCCATTTCCGCTGAGGCGTCTCGAGGCTAATCACACCTAACCTCTGGAACTTCCAAAGGGTCCTTCACACCCTTGCTGCAACTCAAGAAGTTCCCCGACATACCTGTCTCCACTCGAGAGGAAGCACGAGAGTCCCGCCCCAGAGGAGCCCCGTTTCCGCCTCCTAGTTTTTTGAGAGGAGGGATCCTTCCCTGCATGGTCGGGTAAGAGTTCCGGCGTTCCC
>NW_017216289.1:0-13293 GCF_001704415.2 Capra hircus
CCGTGGTGTGAGTCGATCCTCGACTTGAAAGTCGAAGCAAGTCAGGGAAAAACAGGTTTCCCTGGAATGGACTGAGACATCTCGGGGACTCTGGGAATGGTGGCACGACCCTGGAGTTCCTCTCGCCTTTCTTGTGGATAGCGCCTCCTCTGAGATCCGACGGGAACCGGGAATTCTTTTCCGACCACACAGGGAAAGGATCCACCTCTCGAACTAGGAGGGGGAAACGGGGATCCTCTGGTTGTGGGCGGGACTCTCGTGCTTCCTCTCGAGTGGAGACGGGTATGTCGGGGAACTTCTTGAGTGGCAGCAAAGGGTGTGAAGGACCTTTGGAAGTTCCAGAGGTTAGGTGAGATTAGCCTCGAGACGCCTCAGCGGAAATGGGCCTCATCTCGCCTGGAGGGGAGAACCTCCTGAATTTTCGAGTTGCGGGAAGGTGTTCTCGACTTACGAGGGGACCTCAGGGACCCGCTCTGGTGGCCTCAGGAAAGGCCAGTCCCATGCGAGTTGCTCCGGGGCCTCTCGGATTCCTCTCTCGTAGATGCCGGGGCCTAAGACCTTTCTGTGAGTCGGTGCGGAAACCTGATGATCTCTCCAGTGCTGACATGGTCTTGGGGTACTTCTGGAGTCTCCCCAGGACAGTCAGTCCTCTACTCGAGTGGGGGCATGCACGTGCACTTTCCTCCCGAGCTTTAGCAACATTGTCACGCTTACCTTCGCGTGAATCAAGGGATCTGTGGCTTTCCCTCGAGGCTTCCCAGGAGGCTTTCCCACAGGGCTGCCCACGTGCCACTGTGGTGTGAGTCGATCCTCGGCTTGAAAGTCGAGGCAGTGCAGGGAATACAGGTTCCCTGGAATGGACTGAGACATCTGGGGGACTCTGGAATGGTGGCAGGTACCTGGAGTTCCTCTCGCTTTTCCTCTGGAGAGCGCCTCCTCTTCAGATGTGACGGGAACGCCGCGAATTCTTTCCTGACCACGCAGGGAAAGGATCAAACCTCTCGAGCTAGGAGGCGGAAACGTGGCTCCTCTTGATGTGGGCGGGACTTTCCTGCTTCCTCTCGAGTGGAGACGGGTATGTCGGGGAACTTCTTGAGTTGCAGCAAGGGTGTGAAGGACCCTTTGGAAGTTCCAGAGAGTTAGGTGTGATTTTCCTGGAGACGCCTCAGCGGAAATGGGCCTCATCTCGCCTGGAGGGGAGAACCTCCTGGATTTTCTCGAATTGCGGCAGGTTCTCTCGACTTACGACTGGGACCTCAGGGACCCGCTCTTGTGGCCTCAGGAAAGGCCAGTCCCCATGTGAGTTGCTCGGGGGCCTCTCGGGATTCCTCTCCCCTCGATGCCGGGGCCTAAGACCTTGTGTGGAGTCAGTGCCGGAACGTGAGGATTCCTCTGCAGTGCCGACATGGATCTTCGGGGTCTTCTGAAGTCTCCCCAGAGGCGTATGTCCTCGTCTCGAGTGGGGCATGCACGTGCGCTTTCCCCCGACCTGTAGCAGCAGTGTCACGGTTCCCTTCGCTTGGATCAAGGGATCAGGGGCTTTCCCTCGAGGCTTTCCATGAGGCTTTCCCACGAGGCTTTCCCACAGGGCTTTTCCACGTGCCCTTGTGGTGTGAGTCGATCCTCAGCTTGAAAGTGGAGGCAGTGCAGGGAAAACAGGTTTCCCTGGAATGGACTGAGACATCTGGGGGACTCTGGGAATGGGGCCTGATACTTGAGTTCCTCTCGCCTTTACTGTGGAGAGCGCCTCCTCTTGAGATGAGACGGGAACGCTAGGAATTCTTTCAGGACCACGCAGGGAAAGGATCCCTCCTCTCGAGCTAGCAGGCGGAAACGGGGCCACTCTGGATACGGGCGGGACGCTCGGGTTCCTCTTGAGTGGAGACGGGTATGTCGGGGAACTTCTTGAGTTACAGCAAGGGTGTGAAGGACCCTTTCGAAGTTCGAGAGTTTAAGTGTGATTACCCCTAGTTGCCTCAGCCGAAATGGGCCTCATCTCGCCTGGAGGGGAGAACCTCCTGGATTTTCTCGACTTGCGGCAGGTGCTCTCGACTTACGACGAGGGCCTCAGGGACCCGCTCTGGTGGCCTCAGGAAAGGCCAGTCCCCATGCGAGTTTCTCCGGGCCTCTCGGGATTCCTCTCCCGTCGATGCTGGGGCCTAAGACCTTGTGTGGACTCAGTGACGGAACCTGAGGATTCCTCTCCAGTGCCGACATGGATCTTGTGGTACTTCTGGAGTCTCCCCAAGGGAGTCAGTCCTCGTCACGAGAGATGGCATGCACGTGTGATTTCCTCCGGAGCTGTAGCAGCAGTTTCACGCTTCCCTTTTCGTGGATCAAGGGATCTGTGGCTTTCCCTCTAGACTTTCCCATGACGCTTTCCCACGAGGCTTCCACAGGGCTTTCCGTGCCACTGTGGTGTGAGTCGATCCTCGGCTTTAAAGTCGAGGCAGTGAAGGGAAAACAGATTTCCCTGGAATGGACTGAGACATCTGGGGGACTCAGGGAATGGTGGCACGACCTGGAGTTCCTCTCGCCTTTCCTGTGGAGAGCGCCTCCTCTTGAGATGCGACGGGAACCCGGGAATTCTTTCCCGACCACGCAGGGAAAGGATCCATCCTCTCGAGCTAGGAGGCGGAAACGGGGCTCCTCTGGATTTGGGCGGGACATTCGTGCTTCCTCTCGAGTGGAGACGGCTATGTCGGGGAACTTCTTGAGTTGCAGCAAGGGTGTGAAGGACGCTTTGGAAGTTCCAGATATTAGATGTGATTAGCCTCGAGACGCCTCAGCGGAAATGGGCCTCATCTCCCCTGAAGGGGAGAACCTCCTGGATTTTCTCGAGTTGCGGCAGGTGCTCTCGACTTACGACGGGGACCTCTGGGACCCGCTCTGGTGGCCTCAGGAAAGGCCAGTTCCCATGGAAGTTGCTCTTGGGCCTCTCGGGATTCCTCTCCCGAAGATGCCGGGGCCTAAGACCTTGTGTGGAGTCGGTGCCGGAACCTGAGGATTCCTCTCCAGTGCTGACATGGATCTTGGCGTCCTTAAAGGCGAGATGAGGCCCATTTGCGCTGAGGCGTCTGGAGGCTAATCACACCTATCCTCTGGAACTTCCAAAGGTCCTTCACACCCTTGCTGCAACTCAAGAAGTTCTCCGACATACCCGCTCCACTCGAGAGTATCAAGATCTTCCGCCCACTTTCAGAGGAGCACCGTTTCCACCTCATAGCTCGAGAGGAGGGATCCTTTACCTGCGTGGTCTGTAAAGCATTCCCGGCGTTCCAGTCGCATCTCAAGAGGAGGCCCTCTCCACAGGAAAGGCGAGAGAAACTCCAGGGTCGTTCCACCATTCCCAGAGTCCCCCAGATATCTCTGTCAATTCGAGGGAAACCTGTTTTCCGTCACTGCCTCGACTTTCAAGCCGAGGATCGACTCACACCACGGTGGCACGTGGGACCCTGAGGAAAATCCTCGAGGGAAAGCCTCATTGGAAAGCCTCGAGGGAAAGCTGCAGATCCCTTGATACACGCTATCGGAAGTGTGACACTGCTTCCACAGATCGGGAGGAAATTGAACGTGCATGCCCCCACTCGAGACTAGGACTGACTAACCGGGGAGACTCCAGAAGTACCCATGATCCATGTCAGCACTGGAGAGGAATCCTCACGTTCCGGCACCGACTCCACACAAGGTCTTAGGCCCCGGCATCGACGGGAGAGGAAACCCAAGAGGCCCCCGAGCAACTCGCATGGGGACTGGCCTTTCCTGAGGCCACCAGATCGGGTCCCTGAAGTCCCCGTCGTAAGTCGACAGCACCTGCCGCAACTCGAGAAAATCCAGGAGGTTCTCCCCTCCAGGCGAGATGAGGCCCATTTCCGCTGTGCGTCTCAAGGTTAATCACACATAACCTCTGGAACTTCCAAAGGGTCCTTCACACCCTCGCTGCAACTCAAGAAGTTCCTGGACATACCGTCTTCACTCGAGAGGAAGCACGAGAGTCCCGCCCACATCCAGAGGAGCCCCGTTTCCGCCTCCTAGCTCGAGAGGAGGGATCCTTTCCCTGCGTGTTCGGGAAAGAATTGCCGGCGTTCCCGTCTCATCTCAAGAGGAGGCGCTCTCCACAGGAAAGGCGAGAGGAACTCCAGGGTCATGCCACCATTCCCAGAGTCCCCCAAATGTCTCAGTCCATTCCAGGGAAACCTGTTTTCCCTGCACTGCCTCGACTTTCAAGCCGAGGATCAACTCACACCACGGAGCACGTGGGACAGCCCTGTGGGAAACCCTCGAGGAAAGCCTCGATGGAACGCCACAGATTCCATGATCCACTCGAAGGAAAGCGTGACACTGCTGCTACAGCTCGGGAGGAAAGCGCACGTGCATGCCCCACTCGAGACGAGGACTGACTCCCCTGGGGAGACTCCACAAGTACCCAAGATCCACGTCAGCACTGGAGAGGAATCCTCAGGTTCCGGCTCCGACTCCACACAAGGTCTTAGGCCCCGGCATCGACGGGAGAGGAATCCCGAGAGGCCCCAGGGCAACTTTCATGGGGACTGGCCTTTCCTGAGGCCACCAGAACGGGTCCCTGAGGTCCCCGTCTTAGGTCCAGAGCACCTGCCGCAACTCGAGTAAATCTAGGAGGTTCTCCCCTCCAGGCGAGATGAGGCCCATTTCCGCTGCGGCATCTCGAGGCTAATCACACCTAACCTCTGGAACGTCCAAAGGGTCCTTCACACCCATGCTGCAACTCAAGAATTTCCCGACATACCCGTCTCCACTCGAGAGGAAGCACGAGAGTCCCGCCCACATCCAGAGGAGCCCGTTTCGCCTCCTAGCTCGAGAGGAGGGATCCTTTCCCTGCGTGGTCGGGAAAGAATTCCGGCATTCCTGTCGCATCTCAAGAGGAGGCGCTCTCCACAGGAACCGCGAGAGGAACTGCATTATCGTGCCACCATTCCCAGAGTCCCCAGATGTCTCAGTCCATTCCAGGGAAACCTGTTTTCCCTGCACTGCCTCGACTTTCAAGCCGAGGATCGACTCACACCACGGTGGCACGTGGGACAGCCCTGTGGGAAAGCCTCGTGGGAAAGCCTCGAGGGAAAGCCACAGATCCGTTGTTCTACGCGAAGGGAAGCGTGACACTGCTGCTACAGCTCGGGAGGAAATTGCACGTGCATGCCCCCACTAGTAACGAGGACTGACTGCCCTGGGGAGACTCAAGAAGTATCCCAAGATCCATGTCAGCACTGGAGAGGACTCCTCAGCTTCTGGCACCGACTCTACACAAGGTCTTAGGCCCCGCATCGACGGGAGAGGAATCCCGAGAGGCCCCTGAGCAACTCGCATGGGGACTGGCCTTTCCTGAGGCCACCAGAGCGGGGTCCCTGAGGTCCCCGTCGTAAGTCGAGAGCACCTGCCGCAACTCGAGAAAATCCAGGAGGTTCTCCCTTCCAGGAGAGATGAGGCCCCTTTCCCGCTGAGACATCTCAAGGCTAATCACGCCTCACCACTGGAACTTCCAAAGGGTCCTTCACACCCTTGCTGCAACTCAAGAAGTTCCCCGACATACCCGTCTCCACTCGAGAGGAAGCACGAGGTCCCGCCCACATCCAGAGGAGCCCCGTTTCCGCCTCCTAGTCGAGAGAAAGGGATCCTTTCCCTGCGTGTACGGGAAAAGAATTTCCGGCGTTCCCGTCGCATCTCAGAGGAGGCGCTCTCCACAGGAAAGTCGAGGAGGAACTCCAGGGTCGTGCCACCATACCCAAAGTCCCCCTGATGTCTCAGTCCTTTCCAGGGAAACCTGTTTTCCATGCTTTCCCTGCACTGCCACGGCATTCAAGCTGAGGATCGACTCACACCACGGTGGCACTTGGAACAACCCTGTGGGAAAGCCTCATGGGAAGGCCTCGTGGGAAATGCCTACAGGGAAAGCCACAGATCCCTTGATCCACACGAAGGGAAGGCGTGACGCTGCTGCTACAGCTCGGGAGGAAAGCGCACGTGCATGCCCCCACTTGAGACGAGGACTGACTCCCCTGGGGAGACTCCAGAAGTATCCCAAGATCCATGTCAGCACTGGAGCGGAACCCTCAGATTCCGGGCACCGACTCCACACAAGGTCTTAGGCCCCGAATCGACGGGAGAGGAATCTCGAGAGGCCCCCGAGCAACTCGCATGGGGACTGGCCCTTTCCTGAGGCCACCAGAGCGGGTCCCTGAGGTCCCCGTCATAAGTCGAGAGCACCTGCCGCAGCTCGAGAAAATCCAGGAGGTTCTCCCCTCCAGGCGAGATGAGGCCCATTCCGCTGAGGCGTCTCTAGGCTAATCACACCTAACCTCTGGAAATTCCAAAGGGTCCTTCACACCCTTGCTGCAACTCAAGAAGTTCCCGACATACCCGTCTCCACTCGAGAGGAAGCACGAGAGTCCCGCCCACATCCAGAGAAGCCCCGTTTCCGCCTCCTAGCTCGAGAGGAGGGATCATTTCAACAGCGTGTCGGGCAAGAATTCCCGGCGTTCCCGTCACATCTCAAGAAGAGGTGCTTTCGGCAGGAAAGGCGAGAGGAACTCCAGGGTCGTGGCCACCATTCCCAGAGTTCCCCAGATGTCTCAGTCCATTCCAGGGAAACCTGTTTTCCCTGCACTGCCTCGACTTTCAAGCTGATTATCGACTCACCACCATGGTGGCACGTGGGACAGCCCTGTGGGAAAGCTCGTGGAAAAACCTCGTGGGAAAGCCTCGAGGGAAAGCCACATATCCCTTGATCTACGCGAAGGGAAGCATGACACCCCTGCTACAGCTCGGGAGGAAACGCACGTGCATGCCCCCACACGAGACGAGGACTGACTCCCCTGGGGAGACTCCAGAAGTGCCCCAAGACCCATGTCAGCACAAGAACAGGAATCCTCAAGTTCCGGCACCAATTCCACAGAAGGTTTAGGCCCTGGCACCGACGGGAGAGAAATCCCGAGAGGCCCCCGAGCAACTCGCATGGGGAGTGGCCTTTCCTGAGGCCACCAGAGCGGGTCCCTGAGGTCCCCGTCGTAAGTCGAGAGCACCTGCCGCAACTCGAGAAATTCCAGGAGGTTCTCCCCTCCAGGCTAGATGAGGCCCATTTCCGCTGAGGCGTCTCGAGGCTAATCACACCAAACCTCTGGAACTTCCAAAGGGTCCTTCACACCCTTGCTGCAACTCAAGAAGTTCCCGACATACCCGTCTCCACTCGAGAGGAAGCACGAGAGTCCCTCCCACATTCAGAGGAGCCTCGTTTTCGCCTCCTAGGTCGAGAGGAGGGATCCTTTCCCTGCGTGGTCGGGAAAGAATTCCTGGCGTTCCCGTCGCATCTCAAGAAGAGGCGCTTTCCACAGGAAAGGCGAGAGGAACTCCAGGGTCGTGCCACCATTCCCAGAGTCTCCCAGATGTCTCGGTCCATTCCAGGGAAACTTGTTTTTCCCTTCACTGCCTGGACTTTCAAGCCGAGGATCGACTCACACCAAGGTGGCACGTGGACAGCCCTGTGGGAAAGCCTCATGGGAAAGCCTCGTGGGAAAGCCTCGAGGGAAAGCCACAGATCCCTTGTTCCACGCGAAGGGAAGCGTGACACTGCTGCTACAGCTCGGGAGGAAATTGCACGTGCATGCCCCCACTCGTAACGAGGACTGACTGCCTGGGGAGACTCAAGAAGTATCCCAAGATCCATGTCAGCACTGGAGAGGACTCCTCAGTTTCTGGCACCGACTCCACACAAGGTCTTAGGCCCCAGCATCGACGGGAGAGGAATCCCGAGAGGCCCCTGCGCAACTCGCATGGGGACTGGCCTTTCCTGAGGCCCCCAGAGCGGGTCCCTGAGGTCCCCGTCGTAAGTCGAGAGCACCTGCCGCAACTCGAGAAAATCCAGGAGGTTCTCCCTTCCAGGAGAGATGAGGCCCCTTTCTGCTGAGACATCTCAAGGCTAATCACGCCTAACCACTGGAACTTCCAAAGGGTCCTTCACACCCTTGCTGGCAACTCAAGAAGTTCCCCGACATACCCGTCTCCACTCGAGAGGAAGCACGAGGTCCCGCCCACATCCAGAGGAGCCCCCGTTTCCGCCTCCTAGCTCGAGAGAAGGGATCCTTTCCCTGCGTGTTCTGGATGAATTCCCGGCGTTCCCGTCGCATCTCAAGAGGAGGCGCTCTCCCACAGGAAAGGCGAGAGGAACTCCAGGGTCGTGCCACCATTCCCAGAGTCCCGCAGAGGCTCACTCCATTCCAGGGAAACCTGTTTTCCCTGCACTGCCTCAACTTTCATGCCGAGGATCGACTCACATCACGGTGGCACCTGGGACAGCCCTGTGGGAAAGTCTCGTGGGAAAGCCTCGTGGGAAAGCCTCGACGGAAAGCCTCAGATCCCTTGATCCACGCGAAGGGAATCATGACGCCGCTGCTACAGCTCGGGAGGAAACCGCACGTGCCTGCCCCCACTCGTAACGAGGACTGACTACCCTGGGGAGACTCCAGAAGAATCCCAAGATCCATGTCAGCACTGGAGAGGAATCCTCAGGTTCCGGCACGGATCCACACAAGGTCTTAGGCCCCGGCATCGACGGGAGAGGAATCCCGAGAGGCCAATAAGCAACTCGCACGGAGAGTGGCCTTTCCTGAGGCCATCAGATACGGTCCCTGTGGTCCCCGTCGTAAATCGAGAGCACCTACCGCAACTCGAGAAAATCCTGTAGATTCTCCCCTCCCAGGCTAGATGAGGCCCATTTCCGCTGAGGCGACTCGAGGCTAATCACATCTAACCTTTGGAACTTCCATAGGGTCCTTCACACCCTTGCTGCAACTCAAGAAGTTCCCCGACATACCCTTGTCCACTCGAGAGGAAGCGCGAGCGTCCCTTGCACATCCAGAGGAGGCCCTTTTCCTTCCTTGTAGCTCGAGATGAGGGATCCTTTCCCTGCGTGGTCGGGAAAGAATTCCCGGCATTCCCGTCGCATCCTCAAGAGGAAGCGCTCTCCACAGGAAAGGCGAGAGGAACT
Organism: Capra hircus; assembly: GCF_001704415.2. Classification (NCBI taxonomy): domain Eukaryota; kingdom Metazoa; phylum Chordata; class Mammalia; order Artiodactyla; family Bovidae; genus Capra; species Capra hircus. Next base: position 9,017 of record NW_017216289.1, read on the forward strand.
CCAGGGTCGTGCCACCAATCCAAGAGTCCCCCAGAGGACTGAGTCCATTCCAAAGGAAACTCTTTTACCTGCACTGCCTTGACTGTCACGCCGAGGATCGACTCACACCACGGTGGCACGTGGGACAGCCCTGTGTGTTAGCCTCGTGGGAAAGCCTCATGGGAAATCCTACAGGGAAAGCCACACATCCCTTGATCCACCCGTCGGGTAGCATGACACTGCTGCCACCTTTAGGGAGGAAAGCCCACGTGCATTTCCCCACTCGAGACGAGGACTGACTCCCCTGGGGAGAGTCCAGAAGTACCCAAAAATCCACGTCAGCACTGGAGAGGAATCCTCAGTTTCCGGTCCCAACTCAACACAAGGTCTTCGACTCGGGAAATGCAAGCATTTAAAAGATCTCTCCTTTGGAGCCTCGAGGGGGGCTCAGGGCTTCTCTGGATGTGGGCGGGACCCTCGTGCTTCCTTTGAGTGTAGACGGGTGTGTCGGGAAAGCTCTTGAGTTGCAGCAAGTGTGTGAAGGAACCATTGGAAGTTCCAGAGGTTAGGTGTGCTTAGCCTCTAGATGCGTCAGTGGAAATAGGCCTCATTTTGCTGTAGGGGAGAACCTCCTGGATTTTCTCGAGTTACGGCAGGTGCTCTCGAATTACGACGGGGACCTCAGGGACCCGGTCTCGTGGCCTCAGGAAAGGCCAGTCCCCATGCAAGTTGCCAGGGGGACTCTCGGGATTCCTCTTGGGTCGATGCCGGGGCCTAAGACCTTGTGTGGAGTCGAGGCCGGATCCTGAGGATTCCTCTCCAGTGCTGACATGGTTCTTGGGTACTTCTGGAGTCTCCCCAGGGAAGTCAGTCCTCGTCTCGAGTGTGGGCATGCACGTGCGCTTTCCTCCCGAGCTGTAGCAGCAGTGTCACGCTTCCTAACGCGTGGTCAAGGGATCTGTAGCTTTCACTCAAGTCTTTCCTTCAAGGCTTTCCCAAGAGTCTTTCCCACAGGGCTGTCCCACCTGCCACCAGGGTGTGAGTCGATCCTCGGCTTGAAAGTCGAGGCAGTGCAGGGAAAACATGTTCCTCTGGAATGGACTGAGACATCTGGGGGACTCTTGGAATGGTGGTACGACCCTGGAGTTCCGCTCGCCTTTCCTGTGGAGAGCGCCTCCTCTTGAGATGGGACGGGAACGCCGGGAATTCTTTCCCGACCAAGCAGGGAAAGGATCCGTCATCTCGAGGTCCGAGGCATAAACGGGGCTCCTCTGGATGTGGGCGGACCCTCGTGCTTCCTCTGGAGTGGAGACGGTATGTCGGGGAACTTCTTGAGTTTCAGCAAGGTTGTTAAGGAACCTTTGGAATTTCCAGAGTTTAGGTGTGATTAGCCTCGAGAGCCTCAGCGGAAATTGGCCTCATCTTGCCTGGTGGGGAGAACCTCCTGGATTTTTCTCGAATTGTGGCAGGTGTTCTCAACGTTACGCTGGGACCTCAGGGACCCGCTCTGGTGGCGTCAGGAAAGGCCAGTTCCCATCCGAGTGGCTACGGGGCCTCTCGGGATTCCTCTCCCGTTCGATGGTGGGGCCTAAGACCTTGTGTGAAGTCGAGGCCGGTACCTGAGGATTCCTCTCCCGTGCTGACATGGTTCTTGGGGTACTTCTTGAGTCTCCCCAGGGGTGTCAGTCCTCTTCTCAGCGGGATCATGCAAGAACGCTTACCTCCCGATGCTGCAGTAGCAGTGTCACTCTGCCCGTCGCGTGGATCAAGAGATCTGTGTCTTTCCCTCGAGTATTTCCCACGGGCTTTCCCTCCGAGGCTTTCCCACGAGCTTTCCCACATCGCTGTCCCACGTGCCACCGTGGTGCCAGTCGATCCTCGGCGTGAAAATCAAGGCAGTGCAGGGAAAACAGGTTCCTCTGGAATGGACTGAGACATCTGGGGGACTCTTGGAATTGTGGCACGACCTGGAATTCCTCTCGCCTTTCCTGTGGAGAGCGCCTCTTCTTGAGATTCGGTGGGAACGCCGGGAATTCTTTCCCGACCAAGCAGGGAAAGTGCCGTGGTCCAGCCCCGGTGGATCCAGGGTGATTCGAAGGTGGGGACGTAGTCGTCGTCTTTGGAAATATACATATTTAATCCCAGATATAAAGAGATTAGAAATGGATAGTGTAGTAGGAAGATTATTGGAGAAAAAGAGGCTGAATAACTTGGATTACGTGGAATAACATCCATCCTCCAGTAGAGAATTCAGCCAGAAAAACGGGAGCAAAAAAGAAGCGACATGGGGGAATCAGTCTTTCCGGAAACTGATCTGATTTCTTTATTTTTGGTTTTGCTTGTATACCTCTTGTTACACATAGGGATGAATACAGAGTCACGCAGGAGTCGGCATCCTGACCTTTATCAAAATCAGGTGCTTCACATAAATGTATAAAAAAAGGTCTTAGGGATCTTACATCATCTTCTGGCCATGAATGAGACCTGCTGACATTTTATGATCCTTTCTTTCTGATAACCAAATAAACTTATTTCTTCCAAGGGTGTTTTTTCTTAAACCAGGCACCACCCTCCAAATAAAGTTACATTCCTATAGGGTGAGGGTGTAGTGAGTTACAATCAAGAAAGGAATTTATTTAACCCAAGGTTAACATGATTAGTCTTAAAGGTGAATTCTTATTTCTCCTATATGCTTAAAGGTTAATACTTATTTCTCCTATATACTAGTTATATTCATTATAAGGGTAGGGAACATGGAGATTTATCAGCAAACATCAGCCTAACAAATTAAAATCCTTTCATCAATTCTCCCCTTAAGATCTATTTAGTCTTAAGATATGATAAAGTTACATTCTTACATAGAAAGGACACAGTGATATATAACAAAGTACAGTGATCTATTACAAAAGTGAAAATCCATTAACTCAAAAAGTCTAGTATTGCTAACATCAAAAACTGCTATATTTCCTTTGCTATATTCCAAATACATTGATTAATATATTCCCAAGTGCCTAAGGATATGGAGGCCTGGTGGCAATCATTGACTCAACAAGAAGAAAAAGTCCTATGCTAATTAAGACTCTCAAAATACTCCAAAACTCTCTGTGCTGTTTACAGTTGAGAGGTAGTAAACAATCTTGTGCCTAGTGGCAGCAGTATGGATAATCCTGTCACACAAGCTGGTCTGTCAGCAGAGAGGTTTGACCTAAAATATCCTTGTCCCACCCAGAGCAGGGAATTAGCAGCAATTTTTGACACAACAAATGAAGAACCCTTCACCAATATAATTCCTAACCAACTATACTAATAATTTCTAACTCCCCAAAATAATTTGCCTTTAGTAAGTCTAAAACATCTCATGCCTCTCAGGTTGGGAGGCTGTAAACAATCACATGTGGCCGACAAACCTATAAAGGTGGGCTAGATAACCTTCAGAGGAGTCGGCAAGCTGAAACACTCTTGTCATGCCCAAGAATATTTATTGCCTTGAAGCTGCACGTTTACTTCTTCTCCGAGAGAAACAGTTATGGGGGAGAGCCCCCGTAAAGTCAGAAGTGTAGGTGAGAGCATAAAACAGACTCTGGTTTTGGGGTTCGATGCTCGGGAACAGGGGGTTACCTGAGGCTTGAGCACGCCTTTGGCATGCCAAGCCTCCTTCCTCATGACCTTTGCGATAGGCGGAATTCCTCACGCTGGCCCCGGAAGGAAAGGATCCCTCATCTCGAGCGACGAGGCGGAAACGCGCCTCCTGTGGATGTGGGGGGGACCATCTTGCTTATTCTCGAGTGGAGACGGGTATGTCGGGGAACATATTGAGTTGCAGCAAGGGTGTAAAGTACCTTTTGGAAGTTCAGAGGTTAGGTGTGATTAGCCTCGAGACACCTCAGTGGAATGGGCCTCATCTCGCCCTGGAGGGGAGAACCTCCTGGATTTTCTCGAGTTGCGGCAGGTGCTCTCGACTTACGACGGGGCTCAGGGGCCAGCTCTGGTGGCCTCAGGAAAGGCCAGTCCCCATTCAAGTTTCTAGGGGCCTCTCAGGATTCCTCTCCTGTCGATGCGGGCCTAAGACTTGTGTGAAGTCGGGGCTGGAACCTGAAGATTCCTCTCCAGCTGACATGGATTTGTGGTACTTCTGGAGTCTCCCCAGGGGAGTCAGTCTCGTCTCGAGTGGGGGCATGCACGTGCTTTCCTCCGAGAGGTAGCAGCAGTGTCACGGCTTCCCGTCGCGTGGATCAAGGGATCTGTGGCTTTCCCTCTAGGCTTTCCCATGAGGCTTTCCCACAGGGCTGTCCACATGC